>NW_011887295.1:1611632-1647664 GCF_000151315.2 Capsaspora owczarzaki ATCC 30864 | reverse complement strand
ACGTTCAGAATGCTCACTGATGGAGGAGACGGACAGATTGGGCAGTAATCGGATCGGCGACGGCGGAGCCTGGGCGATTGCTGAAGCACTCAAGGTGAACACGACGCTGACTTGGTTCTAGTAAAGCATCTTACTTTGATATATGAGTGATTTCAGCAGATGGCATTACGAGTGCTAACTGACGGAGAGATGCGGACAGTCTGGATTCAAATCAGATTGGCGATGCTGGAGCGCAGGCGATTGCTGAAGCACTCAAAGACAAGCCGCTGGCTGAGCTCAAGTAAGGCATCTCACTGTTACTGAAGCATCCACGAGTGGGTCATCCAACGGAGGACGTTCAGAATGCTCACTGGTGGAGGAGACGGACAGATTGGGCGGTAATCGGATCGGCGATGCTGGAGCGCGGGCGATTGCTGAAGCACTCAAAGTGAACAAGACGCTGACCCAGCTCGAGTAAGGCATCTCAATGTTACTGAAGCATCCACGAGTGGGTCATCCAACGGAGGACGTTCAGAATGCTCACTGGTGGAGGAGACGGACAGATTGGGCAGTAATCGGATCGGCGACGGCGGAGCCTGGGCGATTGCTGAAGCACTCAAAGTGAACAAGACGCTGACCCAGCTCGAGTAAGGCATCTCAATGTTACTGAATCATCCACGAGCGAGTCATCTAGCGGAGGGCGTTCAGAATGCTCACTGAGGGAGGAGATGGACAGGTTTGGTGACAATCCGATTGGTGATGTTGGAGCGCAGGCCGTTGCTGAGGCACTCACAGTGAACAAGACGCTGACTAGGCTCAGGTAAGGCATCTTACTTTGACTGATATATGAGTGAGTGATCCAGCAGAGGACGTTCAGAATGCTCACTGTTGGAGGGAACGGTCAGTCTATGGAGTAGTCAGATTGGCGATGCTGGAGCGCGGGCGATTGCTGAAGCACTCAAAGTGAACAAGACGCTGACCCAGCTCGAGTAAGGCATCTCAATGTTACTGAAGCATCCACGAGCGAGTCATCTAGCGGAGGGCGTTCAGAATGCTCACTGAGGGAGGAGACGGACAGTCTTGGTGACAATCAGATTGGTGATGTTGGAGCGCAGGCCGTTGCTGAGGCACTCAAAGTGAACAAGACTCTGACTAGGCTCAGGTAAGGCATCTTTCTTTGACTGATGCATATGAGTGGGTGATTTCAGCAGAGGGAATTCAGATTGCTCACCAATGAGGGGAAGGACAGTTTGAGTTGCAATCGGATTGGCGATGCTGGAGCGGTGGCAATCGCTGAGGCACTCACAGTGAATAAGACGCTGACTGAGCTCTAGTAAGTTGCTGTGCGCGTTGCTGTGCGCGTTGCTTGTATCGAACATTGAGCCTGGGTCAGCCATACCTTGCTCCGTTGTCATCCTGCTCACCCAATGTTTTGACAGCCTTACCTATAATTGCATAAGCGTCCTTGGGTCTGAAGCAATCTATCGGGCATGCACAGGCAAACGCAGATTGCAGGCTTTGTAAGTTTACTCTTGCCAATCACAGCCATTAGTGCTCAGACAATGTTCCTCCTACCGATGGAGTGGCCATACTGAAAGATCATATGCCTCGCTTGTTCGTTGCACAGTCACGGCTCTCGAGTCAACCCTCTTGCGTTTTCCTTACTTCCACGATTGGCGAGTGCTGAAGACATCCAAGAAGTGCTCGGCGTGCTGACCAGCGGGTTGGAGCTGGAGAATCAGCGCATATCTCTTCCAGCGCTACCAACCGAGATTGCCGAGCTCATTATGGACAAGGCGCATTGCTGGCAAGGCATGCAGAATACCAAACGAGAATACTTTCACATCGAAGACAGGCGCGTTCCGAAAGTTACTGTGCCTCAAGGAAATTCAATCCGTGTGAAAGCAATTCAAGTGCTTCGTGACTGGAGGAGCCGTCCCGACAACACCGACGACTGTGCTTTCGATTTGACTGTCCGAGATGAACAAGGTGCTGTTCGATACGAATGTGCTGTGCACCCGACTTTCGTTGATTCAAACCTCACACATGCGACAATTTGCCGGGCGAGTCATCCCATCGTCCGACAAATGCGTGAGGGCTGGCAAGTTCAAATTCGAGCCAGCGAGTTTGGCCGAGATGTGACATTTGAATCTCTTTATGTCGGATTTGGTTTACATGAGTGATTTTTGTTCGCTTTAAGTGCCTCGGCAATCGGTTTGCCTCCTTTGAGTGCCTACATTACAATGCTGTCCTCGTCGTGTTCGTTGAGGGTTATTTTTCCAACACTTCAAGTTTGAGCACTCGAGCATGTGGTGACACACAAATCCGAAACTGTTCACGCAAAATCGACCTAGCGCTCCAAAAGAAGAGTCATCCATTAGAGCAGTCGACATGTAGAATGGACAACCGGGCTTGCTCTCAAATTGCAATCCAATGGTCGCGTTGTTTAGAGCAAAATCAATCAGGACAGAAACGGAAACTGTGAACCTTTTTTTTTTTTTTTTTTTTTTTTTTTTTTTTTTTTTTTTTTTTTTTTTTTTTTGCTTTTGCCCTCGCTTGTGGCCCAAGCCAGCTACAATGTCAACATGGCGGTCGGATTCTGAATGGCAAAATACAGGATAAACACAACCACGGCCAGAATGATGCTGCCTGCCAGCAACACTGGTCCCGTGGGATCGTCAAACGACACGGAGGGGTCGCACGTCTTGAGCGCATGCGCGCGCCGCCGGAACACCCGCACGGCATAGAGCATAAAGACGAGCGCGATTGCCCACATTGCGCATCCCAGTCCCATGCCTGCGTTGTCAAAAAAGGTGATGAGGAGGGTGCCAATTGCGCCCAGCGACGTTGTCAAGGACAGCCAGCTGAGGAATGTCCGCTCGTTGGCAAACATGGTCTTGGGGTCGGCCACACCGTCGAGGCCCTTGCCCATCATAAACTCGAGCGCGGCCGGTTGTCGGAGGACATCGAGGTCGACTCGCGTTGAATTGCCAGCGCCAGCCGGGCCGTCGTCGTCATCGTCGCTGCCGAGTGCCTGCCCCTCTGCTTGTCGTGCTGCCTTGTTCTTTTTGCCTCCTTTCTTGCCCAGCTTGGCCGGCCCGCCCGAGGCAAAGCTGGCGGCTCGCGTCGACGTGATGTCCAGCTCGACGGCTGCGCTGCCGGCACCCATGTCGCCGCTGCTCCACCCGGCGGCGCCCGGCTGGCTTGATGCATGTGTGGCTGGCAGTTTGTTCCTGGACGACGACGACGACGACGACGATGCCGGCGGTGCAGACCCAAGCAGCAAAGGATCATCGCCGTCCGTTCCCAGCAGTCCGAACGTTGATCTCGACTGCTCGTCCTCCTCCAACCGATGGAACTTTGCCATTATTGTGTGGTAGCTGATCTAATCTGTACGCGCGGAGGGGGTTAAGTTGGTGGTGGTTGTGAGATGTCTTTGTGAGCACAGGGGGGTTTGGCAGCGAAATTGTGAACTGAGCCAAGTCTGAGCTTAACCAAATCGTCCGTTTCTATTTCCAACCTCATATTGCAGTTTTCATCTTCGGACGCACAATACTGTATTTGCACGAGCTGTTGTACATGTTTCTGTAGGTGTGGTTGGAGCCCACTGAGACCGCACTTTAGCTCTTTCAAACAAAAGCAGCCGCTCCAGTTCGTTCGTTTGTTCCAGATGCCCGTTCATTGTCAACACAACACGCCACACTGCCATTTCCAATTCCACACACTTGGAGTACTTTTTTTTTTTTTTTTTTTTTTTGGCTGCTCGATTTGGTTTCAGTCTCAATTTTCTCTCTCTCTCTTTTTTTTTTTCCGGCTTTCTTAACGCTTTTTCCATTGCTTTTTCCACTCGCACTCTCTTTTTCTCTCTCTCTCTCTCCCGTTGAGAAACTCGAAACCTCTCTCTCTCTCTATTTCTCAATTTCTCTTGCTCTAATTCTGTTGTCGTTCCAATGGCGCACAATCACGGCCAGCTGGGTAGCGCCGTGGTTGGCAGCGGTGGGCATCACCATCATGGCCACCATGCTGCTGCCAACCAGCACCTTGGGCATCACCACAACAGCCATCCAGGGCAGCAGCACCATCCACAGCACGGCTCACAACAACAACAACAACAACAACCACAGCAACAGCTGACACCTCAGCAGCAGCTCCAACAGCAACAGGGTGCGGGAGCGGGCAGCGGGGCCACTGGAACGCCGAGCACGTCGGAACGCGAAACGCTGCTCTTCCTGCAGACCTTCCAGACCAAGCGGTGCCCCGGGTGTGCTGACTGGGCGTCGTGCAAGTTCTACCACGACGCAAGCCACCGTCGACGGCCACCCATGAACGCGGCACTGACTGGCGTGCTCTACCTCCCCGCGCTGTGCGAACATCGCCGCGCCAACCGTCCCTGCCCCGACGGCGACGCCTGCTTTTACGCGCACACCCTCGCCGAAATCCAGTTCCACCCGCACGTCTACAAGACCATGGAGTGCGAGCCCAGCAAACGCCGGTGAGTGCGGTCTCGATGCATTTGTCACACCACGTCAGTGCAAATGGGTGTTCAAAGCGAACGGTCAATTGGAAAAAAAAAAAAAAAAAAAAAAAAAAAAAAAAAAAAAAACGACACGAGTTGCGATTCGTTTCGCCCTTCTTCTTTGTTCTTTGTGTTCCTGTTGCATCCTCAGAGTGGAGAGTGGAGAGTGCCCTGCAGTCGCAGAACAGCAGGAGGGCGATGTGACGAGTAAAAGCGCGTCAGTGAGAAAGCGCGGCGACATTGAACGTTTGCAAGCCCAAAAGAAAAAAAAAAAAAAAGGCGAAACTGTGGCAAAATGAATAAAAATTAAAAAAACGCCATTCAAACGCAATGCAGAAAAAAAAAAAAAAAAAGCTTTTGGTTTTTTTTCTATTGCTTTCCACGCGGTCTGTTTTTTTTTTTTTTTTTTTTGATTAATTCCTGTTTCACTTTTTGTGTGTCGTTTCGCTTTTTCATTGAGATGGCTTGGAAGTGAGAGTCCCGTTTTGGATGTGGATTCGCTTGTTCGAAGCAGTGCATCAAAATCTGCGCTTTGTGACGAGCGGTCGATCGAGAGCGAGAGAGAGAGAGAGAGAGAGAGAGAGCACACGCGAGCGAGACACAGAGAAGAGCGTGATTCCTGTTGGCACGCGCCCCCTACTCCCTCCCTACCTCGGCTGAAAGACCAGCAAGCCTCACTCACTCACCCACTCACTCACTTTGGACGTACGCATTCCACAAACCCCACCCCACCTCCCTCGGGACGCTAACCCCACCCCCTTTCATTTGGTAGATACCCGAACGGCGTCCACGATGTCAAACGATGCGCATTCGCTCACAGCGACAAGCGCGACTTTCCGCGCCACCCGGGCCTCTTCCCGTTGTTACAGCACGCCACCACGGCCGGATCCACCAGTGTGATAACAGCCAACGGCGTGCCAATCTTCCCGGCCGGCGGCGTCGCCCCGCACGGTGGTCCAGGGCTGCCGCAGCAAGCTCAGCCATCGCCACTCCCCCCCTCTGGTGCTGCTGCTGCAGCAGGACCAACAGCCGCCTATCACGCGGGTCACCCTCCTGTCGGCCATATGGCGACGTCCAACACGAGCAGCACAGCCGCCTCGCACCACACCTCGCCAACATCGACCAGCGGCAGCACCACCCCGACAAACGCTGACTCTGCAGATCTCAGTGCTGCCTCGCGCTCACGCACCTCATCGGGCTCGGGCAATGTCATCCGGCCGCGCACGACGTCGGGCTCGGGTAAGACGCGCAACGAGGCTGCGCACCTCCCGTACACTTCGTACGCCGCCGCCGCTCCAGCAGCAACAGCATCGTCTGCATCATCATCTGCATCTGCAGCAGCCACTTCTTCCTCTTTGTTAACGTCTTCCTCTCTTAATACTCTCGGTGCTTCGAGCACCCCCTCGCAGCAGCTTCAGCACGCTGGCAAGCACCACCATCACCACCACCACTCGCTTGCACAGGGTGCGTCCGGTCGCCCCGTCGAAGGGATTGACTGGGACCAGATCGGGATTCAGCCCGCCGGCTTTGTCTTCCCTGCTAGTAACTCACCCGACGGCTGGCCCAAGGAGCTCGATCGCCTGGAGACGGTCGCATCCACTGCAGCGACCACGCTGGAAAAGTCCATCAACGCCGAGCCGCGGCACCAGTACTTTTTGACGGACAAGTTTGAATCGGCTTCCGCCGACATTGCCGCCTCCTTCAGCAACAACACCCCGAACCTCACGGCCGAGAATTATGCCGAACTGATGCACAACGCGCTCTTTTTGGACGAGCTGGCCTGTCGCCGCAAATACCGCGAGTTTTCCGCTCACGACACGGTCATTGAGCTCGACGAGTTTGACGCCAAGCGCTGGACTCTGACGCTCGGCTCGGATCTCCGCATTGGCGAAGCGCGCCCGTCGCTTCAGGTGCACGATCGCGTCGACATTATGCCCTTGTTCTGCGACGCGGCCGCGAGCCACCTTCCGCCCGCGCAACGCAAGCAGGCATACAGGCCTGTTGCTCGCGGCAAGACGAGCACTGCCAGTGCCGCCCCAATCTCCTTTACGGGTCGCATTATCGATCTCGACTCGCAGCAGGTCACGTTCGAGCTGCCGGCTGCCTTGCACTCGCTGCTGCAGTACCACGCCGCGGCCACAGGCGTCGAGCCCGATCGCACCTCCTCCGCTCTCTCGGCTGATGGCGTTGCTCCTGGTGGTGTCGGCTCGGCGACAGCTGGCACGGACGCGACTAGCGCCGCCGCCGCCGCAGCTGCTGGCGAGTCTGGTGCCAGCGGCCTGCCCGATCGCATCCTGCTGCACTGCCACGTTCGCTTCACTTTTAGTCGACTGACATACCGCCTCAAGCATCGCGCTGTGGATGACATCCCGATGGAAGTTGTCTTCCCCCAGTTGAACAAGCACAAGTCCAAGCGTGACAGCGCCGCAGCCGCCGCGGCCCACCTGTCGATCGACGGCGTCATGCAGACCCTTGACTCGGACCAGCGGCGTGCCGTTGGCTTGATTACGGACGCGGCGAGCAACATTGGCACGGTGCTGATCTCTGGTCCTTTTGGCACGGGCAAGACGTCTTCGCTGATTGAGGCAGTCCGCCGGCTCTGCAAGCTGGGCAACATTGTCACCGCCCCGGCATCGGCCAACTTTGCAACCAACACGACCTTCCAGACGCGCGTCCTTGTTTGCACCCACACGCACAACGCAGCCGACGTCTACGTCGAAAAGCTGCAGGACTTTATGCGTGGCATTGGCGAGGCGTCCAACCCGGCGCAGCGCTCCCGCCCCGTGCTCTTGCGCGTCTACCCCGAGGACCGTAATGTGGACAGCGGCTCGCCAGCCGCGCGCTTCTCCGTGCTGAACGCGGCCGGCACCGCCTACCGCTGCCCTACGCTTGACGAGGTCAAGCAGGCGTCCGTCATTGTGTGCACTGCCGTCTCGTCCGTCATGATTCGCGACTTCTTCTCGGCCTCCGTGACCGCAGCCAACATTGGCAATCCAAGCATGGCCAACAAGCTCACTCTGACCCACATTCTGTGCGACGAGGCTGCCCAAGTGTCGGAACCCGAGATTGCCATCCCGCTCGCCCTGACCAACCCGCTCATTACCCGAGTCATTCTTGCGGGCGATTTCATGCAGGTGGGTCCCGACGTGTTTAACGACTCTTGCGTGAGCTTCCTGGGCCGCTCGCTGCTCGAGCGTCTGGTTGGAACCAACGAGCGCAACCACGTGCCAAACCCCGTGCAGCTGCGCAACAACTACCGCTGCCATCACGAGCTCGTGAGCTTGCCGTCGCACATTCTGTACGAGAGCCAGCTGTTTGCGCGCAACACCAAGATTGAGCTGCTGCGTGGCGACACCCATGCCATCCATGCCGTTTCCGTTCCGGCAGGCGCGTTGACCCCCAACCGAGTCAGCTTTTACAACTCTCCCGAGGTCGAGGCCGTCGTGGCAACAATCCAGCGCCTTGCACAGCTTGTGCGCTCGCACGACGAAATCTACGTTGTCGCGCCCTTCACCATGCAAGTTCAGGCCATTCGCAAGCGTCTGCGCTCGCTCAAAATGTCGGATGTGCGCGTCATCACCGTGCAGGCCCTGCAAGGCATCGAGTGCGAGGCCCTCGTCATCTCTCTCACATGGAGCCCCGAGCTCGACCTTGCCGCGTTCGATCCGTCCGTGCCCACCGACAAGCTTCTGCCAGCCGAGCCACCGATTGTCTCTGATTTCAAGGTCATCAACATGGCTTTCTCGCGCGCTCGTCGCCACGTCACGATCGTAGGCCATCCCGTTGCATTCCAGCGCACGATTTGGCCGCAGTTTGTTTCCTGGTGCGAGCAGCATGGCACGTTGAAGGACGCGGCCACCCTTCCTCCCGCGTCCTCCAGTCACGTCATGTCGAAAGGCCAAAAGGCGCGTGTTCAGCAGCAGCAGCAGCAACAGCAACAACAACAGCAGCAGCAGCAACAACAACAGCAGCAGCAACAACAACAACAGCAGCAGCAACAGCAGCTTCAGCACCATTCTGTGCAGCCGCAGCAAGCCATGTTTGGCGAGCACGCCTGGAACGACGCCAACCCATCGAGTGAGGGCGGTGCCGAGCACTTTGCCAGCGGCTCTGGATTTGCTTCTGCATCGCGCTCTGTCAGCCCTCCGAAACGCCTTGCCCCGCTGCCAATGCTGGCTGAAACTGACCTGCCGGCAGTGAACAATCCAGTCTCCAAGCTCGCGCTCGTCCAACTGAAGGACATGCACAACATCGTGACCTTGTTGCTGCATTCTGCGCGCAATGCTGCCCTTGCTGATCCGAACGTTGCTCCAGCAGCGCTGTGGTCGCAGGCGTCCGATCGTGAGAGGCTGATCAAGCTCATCTCACTCAACCATGGCCTGGCTTCGATGCAGGGTCTCCTCGTTGGTGCTTCGGCTGGCGTGTCGTCGACGACTGCAGCCTCCGGCCCGAGCGCGCTCAACGGCCCCTTGATGCATCCGCTCGCCACTCCTGGATCCATGTACACGAGCATTTTGCCTCCCCCTGGTATGAAGGGTCTGCCAAACGCCTATGGCGCGACGGCCGCCGCGTCTGCGTCCGGTCTGTCTCATTTGACGCCGCTCCAGCAGCATCAGCAGCATCAGCAGCAACAGCTTCTCTTCCAGCAGCAGCAACAGCAGCAGCTGCATGCCTCCGCGCTTCACTCGCAGCAGCTTCATCATGGCCAACATTTGCATTCTGCTTCGCATGGTCACCCGTCGTCCCTGATGCCATCGCAACAGCAGCAACAACAGCAACAGCAGCAGCAACAACAACACTCGACACAACTGTCTTCGTCGCTGCCGTTGCCTGGTCAACAGCAGCCGCCATTCGGCTTCGCCGAGAATAGCGAGTTTGATTTCGGAAACGGTTCGTCCTTCCTGCCTGGCCTCAAGACCGACTTGTGGACGAGCGCAGCGTTCGATCCCATTGGCGGCACCATGCTCGACGATCGCGCGATGGGCTTCATGGGAGACGACGGTGCTGCTGGTGCAGACCCGACGGCCGCCAGCAACTCTGCTTGGAACAGCTGGGATACTTACACCGCCTCCAGTCTCCAGCACGCGCCACAAGCTCACGGGTTTGGCGATGACGCCTTTAGCAGTACTGACAGGTAATTTTGTATTTCGCTTTTGTGTGCGTGCGTGCGCGCGGCTGTGCATATGCCAGTTGACTCATGCCGCGGTGTTTTGTGCTTGTGCGTTCATCAGAACCCGGTATGGCAGCGTGAATGGCTCAGGACGCTCGTCGTTCTCTGGTAGCCGCGCGTGGTAGTTGTTTTCAGCCAGTGCTGTGACCAGCGCAGTGCCCTCCTCTTCCTCCCCTTACTTTTTACAAGCATCTGGCTCGCGGACGGCGGCTTTTGGCCTGTCCTTGTGGTTTGACTTTATGGCTTCGTATTGTCTTTTCCTTTCTTTTTTCTCTTTTGACTTGTTATTTCTTGGTATTTCCCCCCCCCCTTTGTTGTCGTCTTTGACTCCCTTCGCCCCTCTCCGACTCCCCCATTGATTCCCCCATTCTTTTCTTCGTCTTCTTGCCCCTCTCTTATTTCGTTCTTAGCTTGACTATTGGCTTAGCAACCCTTTCTTAGCGCCATTACTTTGATGTTGATGTCTTTTTATCTTTTCATTTTTTTATTTTTTTTTCTTATATTTGTTGTATTTTGTTATCTTCTTCTTTGGCTCATTTCAAATGGAAGCATTTTTTTTATAAACTCGTTCAAACACGTTGTCCTTAGTAAGTCTATCCTGAGCGCTCATACAAGCTCCTCCAAAACGGGAGTTGTCAAGTCAGTCTATTTCTCCATCTAATTTGCCATCACGCACGATCCTGGTGACATCATGTTCGGCCAGGGTGAGTTTGGCGACTCTGGCAGCAACTCGACGACCGACTCGGGCGCTCCGGACTATGTTCCTGCCGTGCTGAACGACATCCGGCTCATTGCTGCGGGTGTCATTGTGCTGCTTGGCGTCATGCTGAAACCGCGAACGAGCGAAGCCCACCTCAAACACATGGGACCGTCCGTTCCGATGTAAGCCACGTCCACTATCGTTGCCATCACGATCGCGCAAGCTCCATGCGTGATTCTCCCCATGCAATTGAGGTGGAGGCGATTGGGGAGGGGGCGGGCGCGGAGGTGAAAGGGTTGAGTGGGTTTGTTTTGATTGTTTCGGCTCAGGAAGCCTTGGCTCAGGAGCAGAAGGCGCATGGTCGATGGCGAATGTTGGGGGGGGGGGTGGTGGTGGTATGGATGGGATGAAAAGGTTGTGGGTGAATAAATGGTTTGGAGGGAGCCGTGGGATTGATTGTTTGGGATCCAAATTCGCATGGCTGCAATCACTCAACTCACTTGCATCGTCCAACTTGTACCGAACGCTACCTCTTGCTTGCTATTAGACCAATGAACTTTCTGGAAAATCGCAGCGAACGCTTGATGACGGCATTTCTGTTTGGCTCTGCGGGCAGTTCGATTTTCTCGGTGTACTTTTTCGATCCGCTCCCGGACAGCGTCAATACCTACTATGTGCAGTATTACTACATGGCGCTGTTGCTTCAGGTGGCCTTCCAATTCTACCCGCTATTCGTTTGTCACACGTACCGCGACCATCCGCTCATGCTGGTCGTCGGATGGCTGTATTCCATGTACATGTTCGCGCTGCTCGTGTACAGCACTGCCATTCAGGCAAACTTCTTCCCGTTCGCCGTATCGGTGATACCTACATTGATCTGCATGGCGATTGTCGTGCTGCATTTCACCAAAGGAGTTTTCTTCCTGCTCACATCCAAACACTCGAGCTCGACAGCATCCGACCATGCCGAAACGCTTGAAAAGTACCGAGTCTATGTCCAGTCCCGGCTGGTGGCTCGTGCAGGCGCGCCCAGGGCTGGGTTTGCACCTCCAACATCCTCTGACGGTCCAGGACTGCGTTCGGGCAAAATCGATCGCTTCCTGCATGACGACAGCATGAAGGCGCTCTTGCGACCCAGAGGCAGCCTTCCTGTGCGGTTTGAGAGTGTTTCCCCCGCCACGGCTTCTACCACCACCACCAGCCCCCAATCCTTCACATTGCCCTTCTACCAGACCGTTCCTGGATTTCTGTACTCTCCGCGTCTCATCTCGACCTTTGTGGTGACGGGCGTCATCCTGTTCGAGCTCTTCATCCTCCTGCTGTTTATCGCCTTGTCGGTGTCGGACTTGCTCGTCGAGTTGTACAGGAATGCTGTTTCTCAGCACACGCTTGACGAAATTCAAGTCATTTCAAAAGTGTGCGCCCTCGTTGCCATGGCCTTGACGATCCTGTTGCTGGTCTGGTGTGCATTCCAGACCATCCTCACGTACCGCAGCCACATTTGCATGATGCGTCGAGGCAACTACTCGTTCATTCGACCAGGCATTCTCGCACAGAGGCGCCACATGAGCGACACTGTGCGATACTCTGGCTATCAGATTGCCTACATGATGCTCAGTTTCGCGTTCACGTCCATCGTTCTATTGCTCGTCTGCTCGTTGATCGCAATGAGCTTGTTTGTCGATGCGATTCGCGAGGTGTTTTGGCCGTGGGCGCTCAACTACTTTTTCTTCCCGCTGCTGGTCTCGTTTGGATTTATGTTTTTCCAGTATGTCCTCGCCCGATTCGTTTTCAGCGTGGACATGTCGATGAGCATTGACAATCGCCGGCTTTGGCACAACTTTGACTACTTTTACATTTTCGTCAACATTGTGGTCGGTCTCTTCTCGTACTTGGCGCGCGTGCTCAAGGCACTGCTCTTCATCGCGCTCTTCTTCTCTCGTCTGGACAAGTGCGTCACACTGAACGACTACGAGGGGTGGGACCAAGGCTACCGTGCGTACATTGGATTCCTCATGCTCGATCACTACTACGGCAACCCGTACCTGGTGCTTGCCGTCGCCAACTTTGCCTCCCATCAAAGCGTAGATTCGCACCAAGCATTGATGCAACCGGCTAGCACGCGAAACAGCTCCGGAAATGGCGACAACGCCGCCAAACGCAACCGAATGAGTCTGCACCAAAAGATGTCCAACCGAGTCCTAGCCACAAGCACATCCAACGACCCCTACGAGCCGCGTTCGCGCCCATTGCTCGCACATAGCGACGAGGAGAATTCGTACCATACGATTGCTCGGCCGAGAGATCCCGATTCTGCAGGGTACACCAAGGCGCGCCTTCGTTGGCAAGTGGCGTACACGCTCCTCAACAATCCGCACATCATTCCCCTCAGAAAGCACCATTTGGGGACGTCACTGTTCTCTGTGCAATACCAGCTGGTGGCACCTTCGTCCAGCGTCACGCCCTCTACCTCTTCCGACGCCTCGCGCTCCTCGACGACCTTGTAGAGGGATGTATGTTTGCATGTTTGGTTGTATGGTTTGTTGTTGTTGTTGCTTTGTTGTTTGTTTGATTGCTTGTTATTCGTTGCTTGTTGTTGAGAGTGGTCCGTCAGATTAGATTTTTATTGTGCATCTCATTGACTCGATGATCTTTCTCAGTCGCTTTGTAACGCTTCCATGTCTGGAAAGCTCACTCTTTTTTTTTTTTTCTTCTCCAAACAACAATCATGCACATTGGCGTCAACCAGCCCGGCGGCACTCAGCTCTGGTACGAGGTCGATGCCGAAGCGACCACCGTGGGCGCCTTCAAGGCTCTGATCCACCGCGAGGAAGGTCGGTTGCGCATCAATCATCCGCCATCACCATCATCCAGCATGCATGCATGGGTGATCACGACTTTTTGCACTCCTGTGCATTGATTGTTCAAAAAGTGGACGAATTTTTGTGCCACACACCCAACACTTGTTGCGCATTCTGTCGATCTGCTGCGTGTTGCTGCGCGCTGATGGTCGATCTGAAGACCAACAAAGCGAGTGTCAGTGTGATGAGTGCATGTGCGAGTGTGAGCAGCGAGACAACACGACCAACACGACCAAAACGCCGAACAAAAAAAAAAAAAAAAAAAAAAAAAAGCCAAAATCAATCTTCATTCTATGGGAAGTTTTTTTTTTTTTTTTTTTTTTTTTTTTTCGCGGTTTTTGGGGGGTCACGTTGAGCAATCCGTCACTTTTGGTCGCTTCGTCTTGCGCACCAGATTTGCCAAATCAACATTGAACAGAGCAAGAATCACAGAGCGAGTGGACCGCGATTGGAGAGCCAGACAGAGTTTTGAGCGACAATTGCCGAGCGAGTGTGTCGAGCCCAAAAAGATCAACGGATGCCTCATAAAACAAAAAAAAAAAAAAAAAAAAAAACCATTGAAAGACTTTCTTTTTTTTTTTCTTTTTTTTTTTTTTGGGAAGCATTTTTGAGCTGTTTCTGAAATTATTTTCTCGCTCTTGTTTGTGCGAGCAAAACGTTGATTTCTTCCATGATTTCTTCGTCGTTTGTGAATCGTTGAAGAAGTGAAAACGAATGATCAGAGCAACAATGATCTTTGTTTTTGATTTCATCCTCACTTGATGCCTTCGACTTCCCTTTTTTTGCTACAACTACTTCTTGCTGAATTGTTTGGTACTGCAGGTATTCCTGCCGAGATGCAGCACCTGTACTTCAAAGGCAGGCCACTGAACGACGAGCGCTCCCTCGCTTCGTACGAGATTGATGCCGACACCCCGCTCAACATGCGCACGGCCCTCGTCGGTGCTGGCGGTCTCTGCGACGTCAACCTCAAGGATTTCGAGCTCAAGGAGCGCTGCTGCTGCTGCTACTGCGGCATTGACGCTCACTGGAACATGTGCCAGTTCCTTTGCGTCCACGGCAAGTGCAACCTCGGCTAAGCAACGCGAGATTACTTCCAAACAAACTCGAGCGCTCAGACTGGGGGGTTTTTTTTTGTTTTGTTTCAAGCGAATAAACGAATGGTGCATTTGCAGCACTGCAATGTCTATGATGCTTTCATGTCCAATCTGTATTCAGGATCCAAAGTTCCTAACCTACGTATCAATTCCATTGCATCTCGGCTTCTTACTCTTTTTTTTTTTTTTTTTTTTTTCCCCCTTCCTTACTTACCTCACTCACGCACTCGCCCCTTTCACACTCACGCACTCACTCTCGCATCTCGGTCGTCGCAGGCATACCCTCAGTCAGTCAGTTCCACATGTCGGTGAAGGTGGCGGTGCGCTGCCGGCCGCTGAACGACCGCGAGCTCGCGATGGGCGCGCTGTGTGTGGTTGCAATGCCGCCCGTCGACCCCGGCTCAAGCGCGAGCTCTGGTAGCACTGGCAGCAGCATTGGTGGCGTCGATACAGTCATTGCATCGCCGTACACGCAGGGCAAAATCCACCGCTTTGCCTTCGATCACAGCCTGTGGAGCGGAAACACAAACATGGTCGCCTCAAGCGCAAATCAGCGCGGCACGAACGCTGCTGGTGACCAAGATGCCGAAGATGACCCAGATGACCACCATGACCAAGGGGACCAGCATCAAGCAAGTAGCAAGACCGCAAGTACCAATGCTGCTGCTGGCTCAGTCGGATCGGGATTGCGAACCAAGCCAGCCGCTCGCAACAATGCTGCTGCTGCTGCTGCTGCTGCTGCTGCTGCTGCAGAGCCAGTCATCCACGTCGATCCCGCAATTGCAGGCTTGCCGATGGCGCCGTTCGTCGACCAGAAGGGCGTGTACGAGTCACTCGGAAAGGATTTGCTCGAGCAGGCGTTTTGCGGATACAACACTTGCTTGTTTGCTTACGGCCAAACCGGCTCTGGCAAAAGCTACGCCATGATGGGCGCGGGCAGTGGAGAGCACCGAGGCATCATTCCTCGGTTTTGCGAAGACTTGTTTGCTCGAATCGAAACGGAGCAGCAGACCACGCAGACAGCCACAACGTTCAAGGTCGAAGTCAGCTACATGGAAATTTACAATGAGAAGGTCCGCGATCTGCTCAATCCAAAGTCGTCGCACACCCTGCGGCTGCGTGAACACCCACTGCTCGGACCATACGTCGAAGACTTGTCCACCAACGCCGTCACCTCTCTCCAAGACATCCTGACTCTGATGGAGGAAGGCAACAAGGTAAAACAGAGCACATCCGGTGGTGCATCAGTCTCGCTCTCATGCATGTTGCGATCATGCTCACGTCGTTGTTTTCTGCTCTCTTGCTTGCTTGCTTGCTTGCTTGTACGCAGATTCGCATTGTTGGCTCGACAAACATGAACGCAGTCAGCTCTCGTTCGCATGCCATCTTCACCATTCTGCTCACCCGAACTCGCGTCGACCCCGCCACCGGAATGGCGCTGGGCCAATCCAGTCGCATCAGTCTTGTTGATCTTGCTGGTAGCGAGCGCGCTGACGCTACGGGTGCCACGGGTACTCGCTTAAAGGAGGGCGCCAACATCAACAAGTCGCTCTCAACGCTTGGAAAGGTCATCGCCGCGCTCGCTGACATTGGCTCTGGCAAAAAGGCAAAGGAAACGCACGTGCCCTACCGAGATTCCACGCTCACCTGGCTCTTGAAGGACTCTCTTGGCGGCAACTCTAAAACAGTCATGATTGGTGAGGCTTTGAGGTTTTGGAGCAATGTGCGAAATATTTGTTTCTTGCGACGGAGGTAGGGGCGATAGGGGAGGTGGGCGGAACGGAATGGGAGTCACTCGACAACGTTGTTCGCGAAACATTCAGAATGCTTGTTGTTGACTTTGATTGAAACGGATTCTGTTTCCACCGCCCTCGACAGCAACACTGAGCCCTGCAGACGTAAACTACGAAGAAACACTTTCTACCCTACGCTATGCATACCAGGCCAAGCGCATTGTCAACCGTGCCGTTGTGAATGAAGATCCTCGCGCAAAGCTCATTCGAGAAATGCGCGCGGAAATTGAAGAGCTGCGAAAGCAACTTCAAGGTTTTATTACGAGCGGTGTTGCCCCGCTTGCCGCGCCGAGCACTGCTGCTACTGCGTCTGACCCGCACAACAGTGGCGGCAATGCTGAACTGGACGACGGTCTGGATGATGGAGAACGAACAGTCCGGAGCAGCCGTGTTTTCAACGACGAATCCCAGCCGTCAGCACTCGACAGTGGCACCAGCCCGATGTCTCCCGGGGCAACGGCAGATTCGCCACCACAGACTGGTGACGATCTCATTGAGCGCTTGCGAATGGCAGAAAAGCTCATTGTGCAGCTCTCGGCTCCTTGGGATGAGCGTGTGCAGCAGTCCCACGACATGCACATCGACCGGCAACACATGCTCACCCGGCTCGGTATTTTGGCCTCTGCTGACGGCGACACGGGCGCCACGAGCACTCACCCTGTTTCAACCTTGGCAGCCCATCCAACGGCCATGCTGGCGGACAATGTGCTTTCTGCCTCCTCGTCTTCTCGCGTCACGGCGCTGAACGCACCACAGTCAGGGCCCCACTTTGTCAATTTGAACGAGGATCCCCTCATGTCTGAATATCTCGTGTACGGACTACGGATTCCGCAAACGACCATCGGCTCGGCCGAGGATGCAGACATCAAGCTCATGTCTTCTTCCGTCCAAGCCATCCACTGCATCATACTGTGTGTTGATGGTGTGGTTACCATCCACGCCTGTCCCGGTGCCGAGGTCTACATTAATGGCAACATTGCCAAGAACGAGGCTGGACCGGTCCGGCTGCACCAGGGATACCGGGTCGCCATCGGGCGTCGACATCTCTTCCGCTTTGTTCACCCAGAGGAAGCGCGCGCCGAGCGGTCGAACTCCACGCAACCCACGCGTACAATGGACTGGGCCCTTGCTTCCTCAGAGCTGTACGAGAAAAACAAGCTGGGGTTTGGAAGCGCCAGCAACAACCCTGCTCTCGAGTTGTCGCTGTCTGGAAGACCCGGCTCTCCGCAGTCTGGCAGTGTCACGGCGAGTAGTACAAACTTGCTCGAGGCGCCAACGAACGAGAGCGGTCGACAGCGGCCGCTTTCGCCGCAGCCACCGCTTCGCGCCATGACAAGCTGCAGCTCCAGCGAGGCAGGAAGCTCTGCCTATGTTGCAGTGGATGCGTCAGGCACAGCACGCTTGCATGGCGATGCGCTGGTGTTTGGTAGTCTTGTGTGGAACAATCTTGGCGATGAGGATTTCGACGACTTGGAGATGCTGACGACGAGTGCGTCGTCGCCACCGCCACTGCCGGACGGCGATGATGGTGCGACTGCCCTCTCGGACGGGACGTTGTCGAGCAACGCTGGCGCCCGCATCAGGCCAACCTCGCCACCCAAACGGCCTGCTCCACGTCGCGCCGTCCCCTTCTCGATCGTCGGGTGGCAACCGGCTGACAATCTAATCCTTACCGATGCGATTTCTGGCATGCCAGTCAATGTCGCGTCTACGATGACTCAGTTTGCTCCACCCCCTCGCTTTGATGGCAGCACCAATTCGCTCTCAAACATTTCTGAATCTGGGGAACGTTCGGCAGATGATGAGGTCAACGACAACAACGACGACGGTGGCGACGACGACCACGGCGACGACACCGACAACAAAACCAAAAGCGACGCTGACGCGCACGACGAGAGCGACGGGCACGAGCAGCGCTTGGCGCGGCCAAGAACGCAGTCGACAACGTCGACGATGGACAACCCGTTCTTGACGAGACACTTTTCCTTTGCGCACAAGGAAGCCGAGCGCGAATCCATCCTGAGCATTCTTGTTGCCGAGATGACGACGCGGATGGTGCCATTCCGTCTCACTCCTGCCAGTCTGCTCTACATGACTTTGCGCCACTGCGTGGAGGCCCACAGTTCTGAGGACGAAATGATTGAATTCATGTCGTCCATCATCCGATGCCTCGAGCTGTCTCACAAGCGATGGCGCACAACGCGCGACGTGGAAATGCTCAGCTTTTGGCTTGCGAATGCCTCAGAGCTGCTGCAGTGTCTGCGGCGCGACATTGACCTGATGGCGCTGTCGGGCGAAACGCAGCTCTCGCTCACCGACTTTGTGCAAGACACCTTCCAGAGCCTCCTGGTGGCCATCCAAGCACGCATTCTGCTCTTGCTTCCTGGCCTCTTGCATGGCTCGCTGGACCCTTCGCCGAGTACTACTGGCAGTGGCGTCGCCATAGGAGCGACCGATCCGTCGCCGTTTTCCGTGGATTTGCTGCTCGAGACGTTGACCATCATGCTGGACATTGTCAACGACTGCACGGTTCATCCCGTGATTACATCCCAGCTCTTCACCCAGCTCTTCCACTGGATTACGGCCGTCGTGTTTAATCTGATTGTCTACAAGGGTCTGGCCTTCTCGGCCAGCACAAACCAGTCCATGCAGCAACAGAAGCAGCAGCACATGCTCCACACAATGCCCTACCGACAGCAGCTTCTCCAGCAACACCAGCAGCTGCTCGCATCGACCTCTGCGGTGGCGAGTGCTGGCAGCAGCCCTCACGCCTCCCCGATCGCCTCCATGTCGTCCGCACCTGCCTCTCCCGTCATGCGCGCCCAAGGCACATCCGCGCAGCAGCTGACTGTCCAAAACCAGCAAGTCATGTCGTTTTACGGCCACCTGCTGGCCCAGCTTCCAGAGTTTGCAGGCAACTCTGGCGGCTTGACCTCTGGTGCGACGCTGGCTGTCACCAACCCGGCAGCCGTGGCGCATCTCGCGTACCGCTGGCAACAGGGCATGCAACTGCGGTTCAATATTTCGCGGATTGAGGATTGGGCCAACTCGAAGGGCTTGCGCAACGCTGCTAGTCAGCTTGGCGTCCTTGTTCAAGTTGCGCAGCTGCTGCAAATGAACAAGTCTTCGTTGGGAGACATGGATCCGATCTGCGATACCTGCACCGAGCTCAATTCTGTCCAGTTGCGCCACTTTCTCGAGCGGTTCCGGGACCAGGACGCGGCAGGCGCGAACACTGTGCCGGCCACACTGATTGACTGTGTCGTTGGACGCACCATGAACGCGGTAGATGCGCAGCTGCTTGCTGCTTCGCGAGAAGGCATTTTGCGGTGGGGCGTGGCAGTCGCCGACTCGTCCGACCACGTTCAGGCCCAGTATATTGCTCAGTTGCACCAATCGAACGCAGTGGCGTCGCGAGAGCTTGGCATTGGCACCCCTCATACCCATGTCGCGGCCATGAATAGCAGCACGGCTGGTGTTAGCGGCACGTCGGGCGCTGCGCTCGTCACTTCGGCCTCGGCCGGCTCCGCTGTGGTCACCCTGCTGCTCGACCCGCTGCATCCCCTGCCATTCCAAATGCCCTCGACCGGCCATCACGTCCTGTCCCTGTCTTCCGGCATGATGGCGGGTCTGGTTGAGTTCAAGCGCATCTTGCGCGAGCGGCTTGACGAAGCTGCCATGCTGAGGTCGGAGTCGACCAGCTCGCTGGCCTTTTTGAGCCCCGAGGACGGTGCTGCTTCCGGTGCTGTCCCAGCATTGCTGTCGTCCAGCGCCCATTCGTCGCCCGCTGCCCTTTCGCGTCGTCTCGCCACCTCCACCGGTCCCGGCTCCCCTGTCGCGCTCGATTCGCCCAGTGCAGTCCCCAAGCGAGGCTTTTTCGATGTTGTCTTCCGGCGCACCCTCTCCAGCCCGCGCGCCGACATCTGAGCCCCTCTTGTTGTTGTTGTTGTTGTTGTTGTTGTTGTTGTTTGAGTTTTTCGTGATTTTTTAATTCTTTTTACATTCTACTAATAGCATACTGTACTTTCACAGCAAACCCCCGCTTTCTCATTTGACATGCATGTCATATTCACCCTTCATCACAACAGATCTACAAATGCAAGCTCACTCGTTCCCTTTTTTTTTTTTTTTTTTTTTTCTATCATGCTGGTCGGTCTTCCACCGCGGCTGGTTCTGCTGAGCAGTGGACGAAGCCTCTGGACATGCGCTGCTGGCTCTGTCGCCCACGCCGGCAGCACCACAGGCCCATCCGGTACGTTGCTTTTGTTTTGTTGCTTTTGGTCTTGGTGCGGCTCGTTCGGTCAACGGAGACGCTGTCCAATGGAAGTCCAATGGAGCTGCAATGGAGAGTGCATGTGTCGAGATCGCGCTTTTTTTTTTTTTTTTTTTTTTTTTTTTGCCTCGTTTTGCTTCGTTTGGATTGACGGACGGTTTGTGTGTGTGTGCGGCGACTTAGGATCGAAAGGTGCATCATCATCATCATCAACGCCTGCAGCAGCAGCAGCAGCAGCAGCAGCAGCGACCACGAGCGCAGCCGGAGCACAGCAGAGCAGCCAGGTGCGCGACACCCTGCCTGGCCCGCGACGCAGCTACCGCCCAGTCGTCCGTGCTGCGTACAAGGGCGGATTGCAGGCGCCGGGACTTGAGGGCCAGACCGCGCGCAGACCGACCAAGCGCGAGTGGGGCCAGGCTGCCTCGACGCTCAGTCGCAAGCAGCAGATCGCCCTCTGGAACAAGCAGGACGCCGCAACGCCGCTCGAGCAGCGCAACCGACGCCTGACAGACCGAATTGAGCGCAACGTCGTCTTCCGGCCGTCCCAGCAGGTCGTCGAGGAGATTGTCCGAGACCACCTCGAAGAGCAAAGCCAGGCGCGCGAGCCCGACGACGAACCCAAATCGCGCTCGGAGCTCCTCCCAAACCTCAAGTTCCTTCGCCAGCTCCGTAATCTGCCAGATTCGGCGCGCGGCACATCCAGTCTTGCTGGCTCTGGCCTGGAAGACTTGCAGATTGATTTGAAAGCCCTCGAAGACAAGGTGAAGATTTCTTGTTGTTGGTCTGTTTTCGCACTTTTTGCGTGTGTGTGTATGTGTCACCCGGTCGTTGTTGCTCATCACCGGTTTCTCTTTTTGAACATCCTCGCCACTAGGCCATGCCCACGGACGAAGAGGCGCACGCACGTCGCATTGAGGCCGCCGCAGACATTTACCACCCAACCAACCCGCTGTCGATTCGCACAAAAGCCATGGTGCACGTCATCTCGCGCGGCTTCCAAGTCCGCCTGGTTGAGGTCAAACGTGTGTCGACCATGCTGCGCACGGGTCGTCGTCACATGATGCAAGCGCTCGCGCTTGTCGGCAATGGCCGCGGTGTGATTGGCTTTGGCATGTCCAAGGTATGCTCGCTTGTTTGTTTTCTGGGCAGTTGTTTGTTTTGCCAGTTGACTCGATTTTTTTGGTTTGTTTTTTTGTCTTTTCTGTTTTCGCTTTGACAGGACGCTGTTGCGCAGCAGGCCGTGCACAAGGCGATTATTCAAGCATGTCACAACTTGTACCCCATTCCTCGCTTCAATATGCACACCATTTACCACCCTATGGAAAATAAGGAAGGCCGATCGCTGGTCAAAATGTGGCCTGCGCCTCAAGGTGAGCAAGCAATTCCGCACGGCTGTTTGCACTCACTGCTGGTTGCTTGTGCGATATGTCTCATGTGGCTGACTCTTCCTTTTGTCCTGTTGCTTTGTGGATCTAGGCCACGGCTTGGTCTGCCACGGTGTCATTCGCATGATTGCCGAACTTGCCGGCATCTCCGACCTGACTGCCACGGTTATCAACAGCAAGCGAAACTACCACAACATTGTCCGAGCCACCGTGTTTTCATTGTACTCGCAGCAGACAGCACGAGATGTTGCGCTCAAACACGGCAAAAACCTGCTTGAAATGAAGCGCATTCCCGCGTTGACTCGCCCCGACTTTTTGTAAAGTCTTTTGTTGTTGATGTGTCATAACCATTAAAAAGAACACCTTTTTTGCCTTTTTTCGGCTCTCAAAGTCTCGACGTCTCGTCGTCTCGTAAGAAACTCAGTCCATCTTTTTCTTTCTTCTTTCTTCACCATGACATTGCGTTCTGCTGTATTTGTGGCAGTGTGCATTTTCGCTGCCCTTGCAACGGTAAACCTTACTTTTCTTCCCTTCTTCATCTCCTATGCCTGCGTTTCCGCTTGCTGCTCATACACATCTCTATCTATCTGTGTGAGTGAGTGTGTCTTGCTTGGGAACGGTCGAGTCGGGCGTGGGGGGGGGACGAGGCTTCTTTTAATGATTTGGCCGATGGCTGAATCAACATCAACCCGTTTTTCCCTTGACCCGCTCCTCCATCCTCATCCATCCTCATCCATCCTCATCCTCGTCTTCCTCCGTTCCGCGACTTTATCAAGCAGAGACGTGCGATCGTTTTTTTCGTCCTGCTCTTCACTAGACTTCTGCCATGCACTGCCCTCCCATCAACAACCGCTTTTGCTCGAGCAGCGTGAACGAGGCTTTAATTATCAATGGCCGGCGGCTCATCATCATCACCCCATCACCACTTTGTGGACTTCACTCTCAATTATGAAGCTGGGTTGTTGTTTTGTGGAGTCGTGTGGCCGGCGCTTTTGGCAGGCGATCGCGCTCTGTAATCAAAACGAAAGAAGCAAAAAAAAAAAAAAAAAAAAAAAAAAAAAAAAAAAAAAAGGAAACAAATTGTTGGTATCGTTTAGTGGTTTAAAACCTGCTTCTTTGATACTCTTTCGCTGTGTTCGCGGCTATGTTTTGCCAACCTCGCCTCTAATCGATTTTTTGTTTTGTTTGGTTGTTTTCTGCTCGTTTTCTCATCCATTGCCCATCCCTTGTGTAACAGTGCTCGCTCGCGCTGCCTGCGAGGAGCGCCCCCAAGTACAACACCTCCGGCGGCCCGATGGCTGGCAAGCTCAACGTGCACTTGGTCGCACACACTCACGACGACGTGTAAGTCACCCCCTCACTTGCCCTCTCTTTCCGAGTCGGACACACGGGCTGTGCATCTTCCACAGTGGACCGTAACATCAACCCAATAAATACGCAGTAGAAACGCCACGGTGCCCGGCGTTGGGACGAAGAGAATCAGATTGGTGCTTGTGACTCGATTGCTCATTTCACTCACTCCATCCTCCATCCCACATCCCACTCAATACTCATGCACTCATGCACGTTGCACTTTGTAACTCACCTTGCATCCAATCCCGTCGCTTTTTTGTTTTTGTGTTGCTCTCTGATCAGCGGCTGGCTCAAAAACCCCGACCAATACTACGCCGGCTTGAACAACTCAATCCAGGACGCCAAGGTCCAGTTTGTGCTCGACACGGTCATGCAAGAGCTCGAGCTCAACCCGGATCGCAAGTTCATCTACGTCGAAATCTACTTTTTCTCGCGCTGGTGGCAGGAGCAGGACGAGGACACGCAGAAGCGCGTCAAGGAGTACGTCCAGCAGGGCCGCCTCGAGTTTATCAACGGAGGCATTGTCATGTCGGACGAGGCCGCCACCCACTACGTTGCCACCATCGATCAGATGACGCTCGGCCATCGCTTCTTGCTCAACACGTTCGGCGTCAAGCCGCGCATTGGCTGGCACATTGACCCGTTCGGCCACTCGAACGAGTTTGCCTCGCTGTTTGCCCAGATGAGCTTTGACGGCTTCTTCTTTGGCCGCATCGACTACCAGGACAAGGACCGCCGCCTCAAGGACAAGGACATGGAGATGATTTGGCGCGGCAGCTCGTCGCTTGGTGCCGCCTCGGAGATCTTTGCCGGCGTCAACTACAACGGCTACAACCCTCCGGATGGGTTTTGCTTTGACCAGTACTGCGGCGACGATTCCATCCAGGACGACTTCCGCCTCGAGGACGTCAACGTTGAGGAGCGCGTGAACGACTTTGTTGCCGCCTGCCTCGACCAGGCCCAGCACTACCGCACCAACAACATCCAGCTCACCATGGGCTCGGATTTCCAGTACTCGAACGCTCGCCTGTGGTTCAAGAACCTTGACAAGCTCATCCACTACGTGAACGCCGATGGCCGCGTCAACGTCTTCTACTCGACCCCGTCCATCTACCTCGACTCGCTCCATGCCGCCAACCTGACCTGGTCGTACAAGACGGACGACTTTTTCCCGTACGCCGACGGCCCGCACGCCTACTGGACTGGCTACTTTACCTCGCGCATCGCGCTCAAGGGCTTTGAGCGCACGTCGTCCGCCTTCCTCCAGTCGTGCAAGCAGCTCGAGGCCGTCCGTGGCCACTCCAACCTCGCCAACTCTGAGCAGCTCAACCTGGCCGTGGCCGTCCTGCAGCACCACGACGGTGTCTCTGGCACCTCCAAGCAGCACGTTGCCTACGACTATGCTCGCCGCGTCTCGGAAGGTCTGTCCGAGTGCGAGACTGTCATCAACCGTGCTCTCGGCGACTTGACGTTTGTCTCTGGCCCCAGCGTGACCGAGTTTGTCCAGTGCCCGCTGCTCAACGTGAGCATTTGCGCAATGAGCGAGACCAGCGCCAACTTTACCCTGGTTGTCTACAACCCCGTTGGCTTTGCTCGTGCCCACCTTCCTCGCTTCCCCGTCCCGTTCGGCTCGTATGCTGTCTATGACGAGAAGGGCCTTGTGATTCCCTCGCAGGTCGTGAGCATGCCTTTCGAGACCCAGCGCCTTCGCGCCGAGATTCTCGGCGAGGAAGCTGCCGCTGCCGCCAACTACCTCCTTGTCTTTGCCGTCCCCACCACCGGCTTTGGCTTTGCCACCTACTTTGTCAACCGCACTTCCGGCCCCAACGGCGAGGATGTCGCTCTCGAGACTGCCGCTGTCGAGAAGATTCGCAGCGCTGAGGAGTTTATCGACACTGGTGCCGAGAGCTTTGCGCCCAAGGCTGACGTGACCATGGAGAACCAGAACGTTATCGTCACCTTTGACGGAAACACTGGTCGCCTCAAGTCCCTCACCAACAAGATTAGCCAAATCTCCTCTGCCGTCACCCAAGACTT
Source organism: Capsaspora owczarzaki ATCC 30864 (assembly GCF_000151315.2). Taxonomy (NCBI): domain Eukaryota; class Filasterea; order Ministeriida; family Capsasporidae; genus Capsaspora; species Capsaspora owczarzaki. Next base: position 1,622,500 of record NW_011887295.1, on the reverse strand, counting down.
TTTCTACTACAACTCGTCCTGGGGCACCTCCGACGACGAGCAGGCGTCTGGCGCGTACATTTTCCGTCCCAACCGCACTGCCGTCTTCCCCGTCAATGCCGCCCCTATTGGCGTGACTGTCGTTCGCGGCAGCGTCTTCCAGGAGGTCCGCCAGGTCTTCTCGAACTGGGTCACCCAGATTGTCCGCCTGTACGATGGCGACAACGACGTCGAGTTTGAGTACACCATCGGCCCCATTCCCTACGACATTCCGGAAGGCAAGGAGGTCATTACTCGCTTCTCGAGCGATCTGGCTTCTGGCGGCACGTTCTACACTGACGCCAACGGCCGCGAGATGCAGCGCCGTGACCTCAACTACCGCCCCACTTGGAAGCTCAACGTCACCGAGCCGGTTGCCGGAAACTACTACCCCGTCAACTCGCGCATCCACACGATCGACAAGACCAACAACCGTCAGCTCTCCATCCTGACCGACCGCTCGATGGGCGGCTCTTCCCTCGCCGACGGCCAGCTCGAGCTCATGGTCCACCGTCGCCTCTTCTACGACGATTCTCGTGGTGTTGGCGAGCCGCTGAACGAGACGGGCCTGCTTGGCACTGGTCTTGTCATTCGTGGCATCATGTACGTCACGCTCGAGACTGCCGCGCTCTCGCCGCGTGCCGTCCACCCCTCTGCCGTCCTCATCGCCCACCCTGTCGCTATGGCTCTTGCGCCCCTCTCCACGGATGTGGCCACCTACGTTGCCAACCACGTCACGTCCTGGACTGCCCTGGACAGCCCCCTGCCCCCGAACATTCACCTGCTCACCTTCGAAATCCTCCCGTACGGCCCGTCGCATCTGGAGGTGTTGCTTCGCCTGGAGCACTTCTACGAAGTGAACGAAGACACCAAGTACTCTGGCCCCGTCACGCTCGACCTGTCGACCTTGTTTGACCCCTCTGTTCTGACTGTCACCAGTGCCGTCGAGTACAACCTGTCTGCCAACCAGCGCTCGTCTCAAGTCTCGCGTCTGCAGTGGAGCCACACTGCTGTCGCTGAGAACAAGGCTCAGGAGGCCTTCTTCAAGTCCATTGATGCTGGCATCTCGGTGACTCTGCAGCCCATGCAGATCCGCACTTTCCAGCTCTCCATCACCCGAGTCTAAGACGACGTGCTTTTTTGTTCTTTTGAACAATGCTGTGCCCTCCCTTCATGTCAAGTGTTCTGTTCTGTGGATGATTTTTTTTTTATCGGAATGAAGGATGGAAAAAGTCAACAATTCAACACACACAGTAGGGCTGGGGTTTTTGGTGTTTGTGTTTGTGTATGTATGTGTGTTGAAGTAACAACAGAGTGAAAAACGGAGCCTTGGCCATCCGCCGACTTTATTGAAACACAAACGGACGATTGCAGTGCTTTGTCAAAAATGGCTTTAGGCATCGCAATATGTGCTGATACACATTTTCAAAGTCTTGTTCATCGCCCTACACAAGCAAAGCAGCAAGATCGGGGTGAGCAACAACCACACATCAACGGATGGGGAAACAAAATGCAAACACAACTTTCAATCATTGGCGACTTGCATAAAACGGGTCCAGAATCTCACGAACGCCTTTAGGGTCGTAATCGCCCAGCAGTTCAAGTCGTGCGCCTTTGGACGAGCCAGCCTAAATGAGAGAGAGCGAGAGACAAACAAGACGAGGTGAGAAAACAAATAGGCCAAAACAGCCTTGACAGCGATTAACACTCAAAAGCTCTTCAGCTCCAAACCTTCATTGTCTGCAAATACTTGTAGTTTTCTCGGTCCATGGCCAGGATGAAGTCGTAGTGATCGAAATCATCCTCGACGACCTGAAACCACGTTTGAGCACGAAGAGCGTCAGTCACCAAACTCGACACACTTCAAGCCATCACCGCCGACCGCCCGCCCCCGAAAAAAACTCCTGATACAGGCATGAACGATGTTCATACCTGTCGACAGACGTGCGAGAGGAAGACGCCGTGGTGGCGGCAGATTTTAAATGTCCGTGGATCGGGTTGCTGGCCGTCGTTCCAATCGGAGGTGGCTGCCGAGCCCACAAACCACCGCAGCGACCGCGAGTGCGGCTGTGTTGATGCAGATGCGGTTTGCTCCACTTGCTCTGACGCCCGAAGCAGGTGTGCACAGAGCGCCTCGGCCATCGGCGAACGGCAAATGTTCCCTGTTGCACCAGCAGCAATGGGATGTGAGCTCTGTTTTGATGACAATGTCTGAGACGCTTTGGCAAAAAAACGGATTTGGCTTACCAAAGCAGACAAACAAGATGCCCTTCGAGTCGCTCATCGATGGGTGTGTTAATGTGTGTTAATGTGTGTTAGTGTGTGTGTTCTTTCAGATTTCAGACGATGAGTACGGAGAGATGGAAAAGTGAAGAAGACTGAAGACTGAAGACTCAAGTCATCCGTCGTTGCTCCAGAATTCTCAGACACCCCCCCCCCAGATGCCGACTTTCGCTCAAACAGTGCACCGAGAGAGAGAGATAGATAGATAGCTGATGAGAGTGTGTTGTCGATTGCTCTCTCTATCCGTCTCTTTTCGCATTGCTTTTACAGTATTCCGTTCATTCCCTTTCGTTGATTTACAACTTCTTCTTCTTCTTCTTCTTCTTCTTCTTCTTCTTCTTCTTCTTCTTCTTCTTCTTCTTCTTCTTCGGTTTTTTTTCTTTCAAACTCTTCCAATCTTTGATCAAACTTTTATTTTTTTTTTTGCATGACAGCATTCCAAAATGATCAACATTCAAAAGAACAAAAACAGAGACAAATAACAGATCTGATTTCAGTGTTTGTTTTGGTTTTTTTGATCTTTTTTATCTTTTTTCTTTCTTTTCTTTCTTTCTGTTTCTTTGCTTGTTTTGATCTACAAAAATGAGTCATCAACAGCAACAGCAACAGCAACAGCAACAGCAGCTGGAGCTCAAGCAGCTCGACGCGGATCCCGCAGCAGCAGCAACAGCAACAGCAGCAGCTGAAGAAGTATCCGCTGGCATCGAAGCCATCCAGCGAGTGCGCGCAGTCAAGATGCAGCTCTTCCTGGGCTCGCTCGCTGCAACCCACCGCTCGAATGCAGCAGCAGCAGCAGCAGCAGCAGCGGGCGACGCGGGCGCGGGTGTGATGCTGGGTGGCGGCGACCCTGGCAGCGGCACCGTCAGCCCACTCTCACGCCCTGACTCGCCGAATCCGCTGTTCGCCGACAACAACAGCAACAACCTGACCGACGCAGCGACAAACAGCCCCGCGACTCTGCACTCGCACGCCATGACGGCGACTGCGGGGTCTGGTGCTGCGGCGGCGGCAGGTGTGGCGGGTGCGGCGGGAGCGACGCTCTCCACGCCCGATGCGAAATCTACCGCTGCTGCTGCTGCTGCTGTTGTTGTTGGGCAAGGGCACACGAAGGCCATTGCGTCGGCAGTGTTTGCACCCGACCAGTCGTGGCTTGTGACGGGCTCCCGCGACACGACCTTGCGCCTGTGGCACTCGCAGACCGCCCAGCCGCTCGACCAGGTCGAAACGAGTTCCCAGCAGCAGCTGGCAGAGCGCAAACCCGCCAGTCCCTCGCCGCCGGCCGTCAGCGTTGTGCGTGGCCTGCATACGGAGGGTGTGGACAGTGTGGCCGTCTCGCCCGATGGCAAGCGCATTGCCTCCGCAGCCTGGGACACCTCTGTGTACGTGCTCGAGGCTTCGACCGGAAACCGCGTTAGCAAGCTCGGAGGTTTGGCCGCCAAGGTCAACATGACCTCGCTCCACTTTAGCCCTGCCATCCAGGCACTCGAGTCGGTTGTCCCGCCCATCTCGACAGACCGTCTGGACGAGAACGGCATTGATGCCACCCACGACTCTGGCGCGTTCCTGGTGGCTGCCTCGTCCGATGCGCGCCAGCACGTCGCGGCGCTGTTTTTCGCCTCGTCCGGTCAAGAGATTCGTCAGTTCTCGGGCCACACGGCGTCCATCATTATGTGTCGCTTTTCGCCGGGAGGTCGCCGTGTTCTGACCGCATCCAAGGACACGACTCTGCGCATTTGGTCGGCGGCAACGGGCCAGTGCAACCACATCCTGATCGGGCACTCGGCAGCGGTTGTCGCCTGCGCGTGGTCGCCGTCCATCAGCTCGCCGTTGGTGGCCTCCGCCTCGCTGGACGGTGTTGTGGGCCTGTGGAATCCAGCGTCTGGCGTGCTCATCCGCTCCTTCTACGGCCATGCCCCTGCAACGTCCGGTCGCATCACGGTTGAATTCTCCCCAGACTCGTCCCAGATTGTCTCGGCCTCGTCCTCTGGTCTGGTGTTCCTTTGGGATGTGAGCTGCGGCGCCATGCTGCGCCGCCTCGACATGACCACTCACGCCTTGATCCCTGTCGCGGCTAGCGACTACTCGGGAAGCGGCGATTTCTCCGCATCGCCCATGCCACAGTCTCCGACGAGCCCTGGTGGCTTTTCCACAGGCAGCAGTGCCCTTTCTGCAGCGAGTGCGGCCGTCTCCGGAGGCGTCAACCCCACTTTTGTGGCCAGTCTTGCCGCTTTGGGCAGCCTGCTCAACGCCGTCTTTTCTCTCGACGGCTCGCGCTTGCTGTGCAGCTATGCGACGGAGGACTATGGTTTGCGCGTGATTGACTCGCAGATCGAACCCACCCCAAACTTTTACCGACACGTCAAAGCCGTGGTTTGTTGCGCGTTCAGTCCCGATGGGAAGCGCGTGGTGAGCTCCGCCGCGCTGGGGCCGGTCTGTGTGTGGGATGCGGCCACATGCGAAACCCTCCTCGAGCTCACTGGCCACAGCCACACGGTCAAGTCCTGCTGCTTCCAACCACGCACTGGAAAAATGATTCTGACGAGCTCTTGGGACAAGACATTCAAGCTGTGGGACTCCAACACGGGAACCTGCTTGGCCACAGGTACTGGCCACGATGGGCCCATCAACTACGCGACGTTCGGACCGAGAGATCCGCTGATTGCTACCGCGTCTGGCGACGGCTCCATCAAGCTGTGGAGATACGCCACCTCATCTGCCGCCGGGGGAACGGTCACTGTGCAGCTTGTCGCCACTCTGGCCAGCCACAAGGGTGCCGTCAACTATGTCGTGTTTTCGCCCGACGGTACCTTGCTCGTCTCGTGTGGGTTTGATCGATCCGTCCGTCTTTGGTCAATCCCGCAGATCCTGGCCGCCGTTGCCGCCGCTGGAGTGGGCGCCTCCTCCCCGCCCATTATCACCAACCCTCTGAATGTTTTGCAAGACCACACCAACTCTGTTCTCTCTGCCAGCTTCTCGCCCGACGGGTCGAGGTTGGCAACCACGTCGCTCGACAAGTCTGTCAAGATCTGGGACGTCAGAGCGCTCGCACGCATGCGAGGCGGTGCTGGCGGCAAGGCCGTGTCGCTCGATTCCGATGGCGGAGCGACTGATTCCCCCGCCGCCGACGATGTGACCATTGCTGGCGGCATTGGCATCTACGCCACGGCCTCTGGCTTCACTTCAACCCCGAGCTTCAGTCCCATTGTTACCCTCCACCAGGCCCATCTCAATGCCGTCACCTCGAGCGCATTCTCGTCCAACGGAGCGCGTCTGCTGACCGTCGGTCGAGACCGGACGCTCAAGGTGTGGTCGCTGCTGAGCTCGTCGCTCGTGTGCGAGATGGCCTTCCGCCTGTCGTCCGAGGCAGAGTGTGTGGCATGCGCGCCAGTGTCTGCTGCAAACAGCTCGATGCAGCACATGCTGCAGGGGGTTGTCGTCGTCGCCATCGCCCTGCAGGAAGGCGCAGTCACGGTCATGGATGTGTCCAAGAGCGATCCGCCCACCACGTCGATGGAACTGCTGATCGAGCTGCAAGACTTTGCCTCGTTGCGCCGCATTACAAGCGAGTTCCCGCACACCATCAACGCTCCGCTTCTCGACGGACGTCGCACCGTCGTGCACCGTGCAGCCGAGCGTGGCAACAACGACCTGCTTGGCGCCTTGCTCTCTGCCAATGCGCCGTTCCTGCTTGTCATGGACAGCGAAGGCGAGACTGCCATCGATGTGGCGTTGGTTCGCAACCACAAGTCGACCGTGCAGCTGCTTGTTCGTCGCCTCTACACGCCGCCGTTTGGCTTGCACCCATCCAACGGCTTTGCAGTCACTCGACTGCTTCCACGTTTGATTCGCAAGTACCCCGACGTTGCGACAGAGCTTCTGGAGAACCTGGACATGCTTTGCGCGCCACCGCTTGATTCGCGGCCGCTCAGCTTCTTCCCGTGCGTGTCCCACGCCTACTTGGAGGTGGCGCGCCATGAGCGCCCGCTGGCCTTCCTCCAGAGCCTTGGTGCGGCTGGCATTGGTCGCGTGGACGCGTCCACCACCTCCGACGGGTCCAGTCCTTCGATTGTGGATGCCGCGAGCTTTTCGACCGTGGGAACCCTCATCGAGAATCTGCAGTCTGGCCTGACCGCGCCCATTGAGCCAGACGAACGGCTGGTTCGCGCGTCCAACTCGCTCATGGACACCAGCGCCGTCTGGTCGGATCTGGTGGCAGAGCATGATGCGACCAACAGCCGCGCCAACGTCACGACCGCTCGCCAGGTGCAGTCTGACCAGCAGGGCACGCAACAGTTGTCCCACCAGCAAGGCCAGCTCGACGATGACGATGATGACGAGGCCTTGGCCAAGCTGCATGACGACAGTCTTTGGTACGAGACGCGCCTGCCCGTTTCGCTGTGCGTTGTGCCCCTTCCGTACATTCTTGGGTTTGATGCTCGCGCGCAGGTCCGTGCTCTCCCGGCGGTTGCCGAAGCCGTCGAGGCGCCTCCCAGCACTGCCGCGTTGGGTGGCGCAGGCGTCCCGAAGCCCATGTCGGAACACTCGGCCACCATCGGACGTCCCCGCAACAATTTCTTTGCTCGCGTCAACACGCTCTTTACAGGCAAATCTCTCAATGTTCCTCCGACAGGCAACATTGATTCGCACAATCCTGAAGGCTTCACCCGCATCTACAAGACTGCCTTGCGCGAGACGTTCATGCATGCAGCCCTGCGCTCGCGCCACAAGGACATCTTCCGGACTGGTATCATGCACGCCGTGATGGATTACAAGTGGCAGGCCTTCGGCCGCAACCGCTTCCTCTGGTGGCTCCTGTGGTATACCTGCTTTGTGGTTTTGTATACCATTGTGACTGCTCTTGCGATTTCACGCAACGCCACGTAAGTTTCTGTGGGAGGTGACTTGGGGAGAGTGTGTCTCGCACCGACAATGTCGACCGTGATTGCTGTGTGTGCGATTTGCTGATCTCATTTTTCTTTCATTGTTGGTGTGGGGTTTTTGTGTGTGTGTTTCGTTTGTTTGTTTATTTGCTTTGGTTTTTTGTTTGCCGCATCTTCCTCGAATCCTCAACAGATGCGAGTCCTTCCCATTCGATTCGACTGTCCCGGCTTTCGAAAACGCGGGCGACTGGATTTTGCTTGGATTCGAGTGCCTGACACTGCTTGTCGACCTGTACCTGGTCGGGTACAATTTGGTGAAAATGTACAAGCAGGGCAAGATGTGGTTCTTCTCATTGTGGAACCTCGTCGAGATGATCGCGGCCCTTTTGGTGCTGGCCATTGTGCCGTTGCGAGCGACATGCCAGACGGCAGAGGCCGGCGTGGTGGCCGTTGCAGGACTGCTGTTGTGGTTTCGTCTTGTTTCGTTCGCCCAGGCCTCGCAGCAAGCTGGTATCCTCGTGTTTGCGCTTTCGCGCATCATCCAAGACATTGTCATGTTCCTGGCGCTGCTCATTCTACTCATTTTGAGCTTTGGCCACGCCTTCTACGTGCTCTTTGGCGGATCTCCCGCGGTTCCCAGCTACAAGACATGGTCGCAGTCCGTCGTCACGTCCTATCGCATTCTTCTTGGTGATTTCGACTTTGGCGAATACGACGACTCGATCACTCCCGTGCTGGCCAAGATCATCTGGGGCATCTTTACAGCCCTGATGACTGTCATTCTCCTGAACGTGTTGATTGGTGCGTATTGATTTGGATTTTGCGGGGGGGGATGCTTCGGGGTTGGAGTTTTTTGGCGACAGAGGCAATGAAGGGCACCACCGCTCACTTGCTGATTTTTGGGTTGCCCTTGATTTGCTCGGTTTTGGTTGCCAGCCCTTCTGTCCGACAGTTACCAAAACGTCAAGGAGAATGCAGAGGTTGAATGGCGCATTTCGCTTGCCGGCATCATCGCCGAGTTCGAAATGGCCATGACTCCGAAGCAGCGCGCCCGGATGGCTCCAAAGTGGGTTCACTTTGTGGTTCCGACCCAAGCCGTCCAGGATGCAGCTGCAGCCAAAGCAGCTGCAGCCAACAGCGCCTCCTCCCACCAGCAGGCAGCCGAAGCCGCAGTCGCAGCGCTCGCTTCACGTCTAGCAGACGTGGAGACGCACTTGGATGCTCGCCTCGATGCCGTCCTTCGTCAGTTGGAAAAGTTGAACGCCCGTGCTTGAGGCGCAGTTGTGTTGTCATTGCATTTGTTTTGGGTGGTATGTTCAATTTTAGTTTTCAGTCGCAGCTCCTTTCTTCAATCTCACCCCCTACCTGCTACAACCGAGATAGTGCAAAATCGTTCGGTTTAAGTCGCCTGTGGTGTCTGCAAATATTGTAATTCAGAACAAACAGACATATCCCGACATAAACAGATTCGAATCGCACATCAAAGGAAAACCCCGTTGGCTCGAACTTGAACTTGCCAACCATCGCGCATCTGTCGGATGCTGGGTTGGCTCGACGGCAAGATCGTCCCAAGGTCAACAATGGTCGAATCGACAAAACACATTAACGTGCAACCCTGCGCCCGTGAGACCCAGTGTATGAGCTCTGCATGCTCAGCCAGGAAGTGGAATCAAAAGGGTCGACAAGGTTGGTGCGATGGGTATGAAGGTGTTCAGACAGTGACCGATTACGGTTGGCACGGCGTCGGGGTGGCTGCGTTTCAAAGTTGGTCGGAATTTGCAAACCGGACGAGGAAACCGCGACAACTGGAATGGAGGGCAAGGTCACTGAGCTTTCGGCTTGTGAAGCAGCAGCGGCACCGGCAACAGCAGCAGTGGCAGCAGTGGCAGCAGTGGCAGCAGTGGCAGCAGCAGCAACAGCAGCAGCAGGAACAACAGCAGAAGCAGGAGCAACAGGCTCGGCTGCCTTTTCGGGCTCCGGGTGCGCACGAAGTCGCCAGCTGACATTGTTCAGATACCTCCGCAGGGTGCTGGACAACGCCGTCGTGATAGTGCTCAAAGAGATGCGGCCCATGACGACCAGCAAATGGCCTCGCTGCCAGTTGGGGTTGACCTCGTCGAAAAAGCGAATGTGTGGATCCCGCTCCTTGTCCTCGTCGGAAATCGCAGCAACACCCTTCTTCAGGTGCGACACTGTGCGGTTGACCACGCAGGTCACTGGGTCGTAGACTTCGTTCAGCGAAGCCACGGCCGAGCCAAACTTGTCCATCACGGCCTTCTCCCAGGCAGGGGTGGGCTGGTCGTAGCGAGGGAAGCACTCTCGAGAGTTGCGCACGGCAAACAGATACGACCGGACCGAGTAGGACTTCATGATCAGGTAAATGGACGAGAAGGGATGCAAGAGCTGCTCGCGAATGAGCATGAAGAGCAGGCCGACAATAAACCAGGGACCTCCGTGGTAGCGGTCACGGAAGAGAGCCAAACCGACCTTCATGACGATGCACGACTTGCCGTCGCGAGGCATGGTGGAATCTGGGCCGATCAGGAACATGCCGCGCAAGCTGCCGTCAAGGCGCTCGCGGAAAATGACAACGTTCTCAAAGGACAAGACATACTTTTGGAACAAGTCGGGCCCGCGACTCTGCTCGTTGGCACCGCGGTCGTTGACATCGACGAGCGAGTCGGCCAGCGAGTACAGCTCGGCCATGCTTGCAGCGTCCAGAAGGTGCGTCTTCACAACGTAAGGGAAGAGGCGGAGGTGTGGGTCTTCCAGCAGCTCGGCGCCCGATGGTCCTGCTAACAGCACGCAGAAGGTAATCAAGCGTCCCAGTGCTCGCCGGTAGATCGTGGAAACGGTCAGCAATGTGGCAATAGTGATGAAGGCGGTGGGGTGCGACCAGACCAGGTACTCTGGCACAAAAGGCTTCAGCATTTCCAGTAGATGGCCCAAAAGCCCAAAAAGCCACGCAACGAAAACTGCCGCCGCAATGGCAAGGTACCTGCGCAAGAGCGATTTACGACGCGCGTGACCAGCTCGGTTCTTTTCCACCCGTGCTACGCTGGATGCACGACGGCGAGCATGTTTGGACATGCCCGTTGTCGGCGGCGTGGGAGCAACCAGCGGCACAGTCTTGGGGAACCGGGGCGAGCGTGGCGAGCGTGGCGATCGTGGTGAGCGCGACGCGGTCACGGCAGGGCTTTGCGTCGTTTCATTGTCGGAATCCGGGGTCAAGACCAGTGGGGCGGGTCGGCGCTGAGGCTTTGCGGACGCGGCGTGCACGCTGCCATCTGGACTGTCATTCGGGGAATACTCGACGTTCTGTTTGGTTTCAGAGTTCTCGTCGGGAAGAGACAGTGCAGGAGGGTGCGGAATGTGCGACAGGTGATCCACATGCTCGACATGCTCGCTGTGATCAACAGACCGCATTTTCATCGAGACAGCAGGCATGGTGAAGGACAGCCGGGTGCTGGATGGCTGAGCCGCGTGGCCAGCGCTGACAATGTGAGGTGGCAAAAGATCGGGCACGCCCGCCGCGGCGGCTGTTGCAAGCACTACTGCGCTCAAGGTTGCCGTGCTCAGCGTCGTTGGTGGCGAGAGTGCTGGGGCCTGGCTGTGTCGTGACCAGAAGCTGAGCTGGCGCAGTCATCCGAGACGAGACACGGAGAGAGTGTGCCTGCGAAGGTCGAA
>NW_011887295.1:1543913-1611532 GCF_000151315.2 Capsaspora owczarzaki ATCC 30864 | reverse complement strand
GTCGACGACGCAGTCGTGTCGCTGCCGTCGCCATCGGACTGGCGAAGCGGTTCGGAAACGGTGCGACTCAGAGCAGTGTGGCCAAAGTTCATTCGACGGTACCGTGGCAGGCGTCGGCCTTCGGCCAAGCCAAACTTGCTGTTGTGGGCCTCGGTTGCGCTTGTATCGGAATCTGCGGGCAGAGAACTGGTGGGCGGATCGTCGCTGAACGACACTCGGAGCTGGTGCGAGGATGCCGAGGACGTGGACACCCCGGAAGCCGCGTCGTTGGACTTTTGCACGTGCAAGGACAAGCCAGTAATGTGTGAGAGATCGTGGTGCTCGACGGCCTTGGCGGGCGATGAGTTGTGACCATCCGCAGTCACTGTTGTTGTTGTTTCGTCCTCGTCTTCTTCACGAATGAACGAATGCGAATGCTGGCGAGGCTCGATGTCGAGCATTCCGCTCAAGGTGGAGGTCTGCACGTGCTCGTGCTCTTGCGATTCTTCCTTGTACGAACTCATGAACGGAGACGACATTTGTTTGCAATAATCGAAGCAAGAAACGAAGAGGTTTGCTCGAGGCTGCAATGCGAACGAACGATCCTGCAGTGGCTTGAGACAACCGATGCTGGTGCTTTGCTGGGTGACCTAATGACCTAATGAACTAGAATGCATCAAGCAAAAGACCAGAGCCGTACATGATGAAGTGAGCGCCAAACAACTGAATGAGCAGCTGAATGAACAAAAAGGCCGACACACACGCTCTTTTTCCCACCGCTAAATTTGGGTGGAGATGCGAAAAACACCAACGAAGCAAGAGTTGCAGTGCGGTCGCCTCTGTGCATCTGGTTTGGTGAGTGGGCTACACCCTACAGAGAGAGAAGGAGGAGAGAGAGCGAGTGAAAGAGAGAGACGAGAGGGACCGCGGCGAATGGCGTAAGTGGGGATTGAAAAGACCCCACACCATCCATTTACTCTGCTTCTTCATTACGACGACCGACCAATGTCCGTCGCTCTCACACGGTGGCCAGTCATCACTCTGCTCGATCTGATGCCCTTGTGGCATGCTTGTAGCGCGCGGGTTTGGAGATCAGAAGCCAAAAGGGGGAGAGTGGGCCCAGATCGATTGTGGCGGGCTTTTAGTGATTCTGCTCTGATCGAGCGCACCTCGGTGGACACACGGTGGCAGCGGCGAGGCAGGGAATGGTGAGGGTGGTGAATGGGAATTGCAATTGCCGCTTGGCTGGAAGGTGAGTGGGTGCGAAAAGGGACGGTTGTACGCGCAAGTTGTTGTTGGGTTGGTTCTTTGTGATGAAAAGTCAAAGAAACTCAACCTGCGCAAAGTTCAAGGAGTGGCAATCCCAACAATGGGGAGTCGTCAATGGTCTAAGAGAGTGAGGCAGAGAATAAATGAATAAATATGTGAAATTGTACATCTTTTCCTCGCCGCAAAGCAACAAAGCAAAGCAACAAAGCAACACGATGTTGTTTCATTTCATCGCTTCGCTTCGTCCTCGCAAACGAGCTGCATCAACAGCTCAAACCACACGTCATTCACTTCGCCGATGACGCGGCTTGCAACGCTGGCCGTGTTGACTTGACTGTACGAGTGACAGCGGCAGCGATCGTGCTTGAAACGAAACCAGACCGGCAAGGATGTCGTGAGCGTATCAAGCCACTTCCATCCGCGATGCCGCTGCACGTGTGCACGAAGTGTGTCGTGCTGTGCAAGAGATTCGACCATCCAATCATGGTCAAAGCCTGGACTGTGGGACTTGACAATCACTTGCACCGACGTCGGCAGATGCAATCCATCTTTGGAGTACCGCGCGACAAGGATTTCCTGGGCGCGCTCGATGAGGGCTGATTTGCACCATTGCCCAAACAGCACGATCGTCAGAGGACTGTTGCCCTCGATAGAATCGCGCAAAGTCGGGCTGTGTTGCTGGCGAGTGGATTCGAACAAGGCAAGTGTTTCGAGCAGGTGAACCTCAAACGATTCGTCGGATGGAGGAACTGGAAGGTTTTGCGACCACTCAAGATGCGGCCAGAACGAGTAGAACAGCAAGACATCTTCATTGCGCGCGGCGTGACTGGCATGAAAGGCAGGAGGCGGCAACTCTGCGCCGACTAAATCGAGCAGTCGCAAGTACAAGCCACGCAAGGTCGAATCTCCCAGGAACAGGATTGATTTGCGCAGTTGTATGCACGTCTGGAGGGCTGACAAGGAGCGAGTGTAGCTCGGACGAGGCGCGACTTTCGGCATCATGGGCGAGCACCCATCGGCCACCCATCGCAGTGTAGACCACACGCAAGTGTTTCGGTCGTCGCATGGCTTGTCACAGACAACTGCCAGCATTCCAGCAGTGGCAGTTTGCAGCGGTGCGGCAGGACTCTCGCAAGACGCGGGGGAATCGGAATTCGCGTTGGAATCGGAAGCAATCTCCGCCATTGGTAGCATGTGGACGTGTGAGGCAGTGCTCAGCACATACTCAGAGTGATCGTAACGTAGGCGTTGTTCACTTGTCACATCTTGAAACACGCACCAGCCCACTCGATTGGAGAACTCGGCTTCCAACGCAAACGCTGCAGGATCGGGTCGGTCGCGTGCATTTCGCCAAACGAAGGTGCCTAGCGACAGCTCCGGGTTGGTGTTTGGAGTCGCTGAAGGTCGAGTGCCGGTTGGACTCGGGGTGGGATAGGAAGGGTTCGCCGTTTCAACAGCCGCAGTGGTTGAGATCATCCCATCGTCACCTCCATCGGTTCGTGTTGACACCCCAGAAGCGTGCTCGAATGATTGGCTCCTTGGCAATAGTGTCAGCCGTTGCACGGTCTCAGTCGTGGAGCGATGCATTGAACGTTCGACAGGGTGATCCTCCGGGAGCAGCGGCTTCTCTTCCATGGCGAGGCTACTGTCAGACGACATGCTCTCCCAGCGAATGGACATGCTGATGGCCATCACGCCGGCCACAATGAGGGCCGTCAGAAGCGCGCGGAGTGGCTTCATTCCTCGAGCCCATGCGTGCGAGTCGCGTCGCTGCAGATTACTGTCAGGTAAGTGGACTGAGACGCGTTCATAGACAGTTATGGAAGTGGAACAGATAGATTATGGATTTCCCCCAACTCGTGTCATTGTGGTGGGCCAGTGTTCTGCAAGACGGAGGAAGAAAGCCGGTTGCTGCTCCAAAATTGCGCAGCAAGATCAAGGACGTGCATAACAAAGGGCAACGAAACCAACCAGACAACAACAAACACAAAGGTCCACTGACTGCAAATCCAGCTCTCTGCATTGATTAGGAGGACTCGATCGTTCGACATGTCGGATTGAACGATTGCGCTCAAACAATCCGATTTCGCGACGAATGTCATTCAATCCCTGTTCCCCAAGACCTGGATATCAGAACACCTGCTTGTTCAACCTCCATTTGCGACCTTTATCATCTCTTATCAGCTCAGATTTGCAACACGAGCCATTCCTGATTCATTCATGTCGCTTGTCTGTGGATGTAAGCACTTGCAGTTCCACTCAAATCCCCTTTCCGACCTCACTCCCGCGTCAGCCACCGACCTCCCCCTTCCTCCCAATTGCGTTCACACACACACACACACACACACACACACACACACACACTTTCGATGCACGCTGCATTCACTTGGCTGCTCGCACGCGACTGCCTGTGCTTTCCCGCCCTTTGGGTGAATGTTCGTTTCTCCATCCCCACCAACCCCGCCTTGCTGCTCCCCCCCCCCTCCCCGCTTCCCAAGGCTACAGATGTAGATGTCACGCATCACATGCGATTGGGCGGCAGATCGCACCTGTCGCTCACCAGAGCACAAGAAGCAAGAAAAAAAAAGCAGAACTCACAACAAAAAACGAGGCGATCTCGGATTTTCGCCAACAGAACGAAACGCTTCAGCAACGACGACGAAAGCAACGACGACGAAAGCAACGACGACGATCAAGGTTGAGAGATCTGATGCTTTGTCCATTTTCATTCAAACTGACACACAAACGATTCAACAAAAGAAAGACATCACAACATCGCTCGCTCGCTTTAATGCTGATTTGAATGAAACTCAATGCAATGCTGTTCTCTGACCTTTTTTTTTTTTTTTTTTTTTTGTTTTGTTTTCTGTGATCCACAGTGTCGGGTGAGGCGCCCGAGGAGCCGGTCGTGTCGCGCGTGTCGGGCGGCATCTTTGAGCGCAGGCTCATCCTCAAGTATATCGCCGAGAACGGCCGCGATCCACTCACGGAGGAGCCGCTGGGCGAGCACGATCTCATTGCCGTCAAGGTGCCCAAGACGGTGCGCCCGCGCCCGCCGTCTGCAACAAGCATCCCTGCGTTGCTCAAGACGCTCCAGGACGAGTGGGACGCGCTCATGCTCGAGACGTTCAAGCTGAAGCAGCACTACGACCAGTCCCAGAAGGAACTCACGCACACGCTGTACCAGCACGACGCCGCCTGCCGTGTGATTGCCCGTCTCACCCGCGAGCGCGACGCTGCTCGCCAAGCGCTGGCAAATGTCCAGGTGTCCAGCCACGCCAGCAACGCTGGTGCGTCCGCGATGGACACGGAGGGCGACGCTGCCGCTGCCGCCAATGCTGGCTCGACTACCCTCCCGTCGCAGGTCGTGACTGCGATGCAGGAGGCCTCCAAGCCTCTGTCCGACGCCCGTCGCGGTCGCAAGAAGCCCGCTGGCCTCACGTCACAGGACGCGATTGCCCAATTCCAACAGACGGAGGCCCGCAGTGGCATCCACTCTGCCAGCCAGCCCGGCATCTTGGCGCTGGACGTTCACGCCGCTGATCCCTTCCGCGTCGTCACCGGTGGCGCTGACAAGACTGCCAAGCTGTTTGACCGCTCCTCTGGCCAGGTCACTGGAACTCTGTCGGGCCACAAGGGCGCCGTCAAGTCCGTGCTCTTCCACCCCTCCTCCGATGTTGTTGTCACTGGCTCTGCCGATCGCACTGTTCGCGTTTGGACGTCCAGCAATGAGAGCTGCCAGCATGGTAAATGTTTCGCGAAGAGTGAAGCATTTTTGGGATTGGTTTTTTGCCTTTTTGCATATTTTTTTTTTTTTTTTTGCAACGCTCTTGGCTGACTGTCTTTGACACCCTTGTGACCCGAACAGTCATCCAAGCTCACACCAAGGAAGTCACATCCGTCACCCTTCAGCCGACGGGCCGGTATGTTGTGAGCTCTGGTCTGGACGGCAAGTGGGCATTCTCTGATATTGAAACTGGCGCGACGTATGCCAAGCAACACGATCCTCAATCGAGCGGTAGGTAGTCTTTTGTTTTGTTGTTTCGAGAAAATTTTTTTTCGCAATGGGCTTTCTGCCACGTCGAAGACCGTGTCTCATCTCGCGTCCTTGTGTTGCATCGCATGCTGTAGGTCTGACCACTGCCCAATTCCACCCCGACGGTCTTATTTTGGCAACCGGCTCGGTCGATGGCGTTGTCCGTATCTGGGATGCCAACGAAATGACCAACGTGCTAAACTTCTCCGAGCACACTGCGCCCATCACCAGCGTGGTCTTTTCCGAAAACGGGTAATTGAAGCGACCGCCCGTTGAGACTTGTGCTGAAAACGTTTTGTTTCGTGTTTGGAAAGCTCACCGTTATTCCTATTGGCCTACTCTGCAGTTACTACATGGCTTCTGCCGCACAAGACCGAACTGTGCGCTTGTGGGACTTGCGTGCTGCCTCGCCCCAGTCCATCCAGCAAATGCAGGTGGAAGACACGGTGCACGCACTTGCCTTTGATCTCAGCGGCACATATCTTGCTACTGCTGGCCCCGATATTCGGTAAGAAAACAAATCGTCATTGCTGCGCTGGCGTGAACTGGGGGTGAAGACCTGAAATTGATTTTGTTTCCGGTTTTGTTTTTTTGTTTTTCCTTCCTTTGAGCAGAGTCTTCCTCGCCAAGCAATGGAAGCAAATCGCCCAGTTTACTACCCCTACAGCTACCAGCACGGCCATCAAGTTCGGCCCGAATGCCAGCTTCTTGACGACAGCCGGCATGGATCGGCATTTGCGCGTTTTCTCAACCCCTTCTTAAGAGATTTCTTAATTTTTTTTGTTGTTTTTGTTGTTGTTGTTTGTTTTGCACTGCATTTCTGCCGTCACTTTTGTCGCTGTCGACGTTTCCGGCCGCACAACGCTGGAATACAACGAGTAAAACATAACTTTTGTGTTTCATTCATTTTCCAATGCACATTCAGAAAGAGGCGATGGAATGGTTCACTTTGGCACCACAATCTTGAGAGAAAAGTCCACATGCGGGACGCCTTGTGTGAGACTTCCCATGCTGAGCACGTCGACAGCTGCGTTCAACATCAAAAACAACAAAACAACAAATATTAGACGACGCATCAGACGCAGACGCAGTTTCGCAATCCGGAGGTTCAAGCTTAAAGAAACCGACCCTACCATCATCAAAATAGCTCGCAAGGGTCTCGGAGGTGATGCCGCCGCTGCCTTCGATCAGCACATGAGGACTTTCCTGCTTGAGAATTCGGGCAGCGACTTTCAATGCTTCGGGATCAAAGTTGTCGAGCATGACGATGTCTGCACCAGCCGTAATGGCCTCGCGAGCCTCGTCGATGGAGCGGCATTCGACTTCAATCTTGAGAGCGAATCCTCCAACGGTCTTGGCACGACGAACAGCATTTGTGATGGAACCTGGTCAAGCAAGGAATGGAACAAGCATGAGCAAGACCGGGCCCCGAAACAAGCAAAGTAACACCCATTTATGTTCAAACAAAAAGAAAAGAGTCATCAGCGCACCTTGGCTCCAAACATGGTTGTCCTTCAGCATAATCATCGAAGACAGGTCCATGCGATGAGTGTCGACGCCACCCACCAGCATGGCGTACTTTTCCACCAGTCGGAAACCTGTGCACGGGTGTGTAGATAAGGACGAGAGCAAGGACGGCAATGCGAAGGCATGAGTGAGCGGCAAAAACAAAAACGGCGGTCAGAATTGGCAGGAGCAAAATCAAGCAATCGGATTTGGCAGCAATCCGCACCAGGAGTCGTTTTGCGCGTTCCAGCCACAACACCCTTGAAGCCCTTCTCGTCTTTGAGCTTTCGAAGCTCTCGTGCGCGAGATGCAATGCCACTGGCACGAGCCAGCATGTTCAAGGCGGCGCGCTCGCCGAGCAGAATGTTTCGCGCCTTTCCAGTCACGGTGGCGACCCGGACGCGCTTGCCATCGACAAAATCGCCTTCCTTGACCAGCCAGTGCACTCTAGTAAGGCAGTGTGAACGAGTGATGAGTGTCTATTTGGACAACATGCGATCATTGTGGGGCGTTTTTGGTCGTACTTGCAATCAACTTGACGGAAGACCTCCTCGAAAAATGGAACGCCTGCAAGAACGCCCTGCCATCGAGTCAATCAAAAAAAGCACAATCCAACAAAAGGCCCGCATCGAGATTCACAGCTGGTGAGAGCGCGGGAACGCGTGTTACAGTGATGTCAGACATTGAGCATTGTTCTTACCGGAGATTTTCCCAGCAGCTCGGCGGTTTCCTCCTTCTCGCCGACGACAAAGCCGCCATAGTCGAACGAAGGGATGTCCTCGTCCTGTGTTTTGGTTGAAAGTGGGTGGGGGTGGTTGGATGTGATTGAGTGGAGGGCGCCATTTAGCATCACGGCCCACAGCAATACTGCTGACGTTCATGCGCGATGGTCACGGCTCATGCTGCAGGCCAAACCACTCTTCGGGTGGAAAATGGAAAGTGGACATTGGATGATGAACTTACCAGCCACTGAGTGACGGTCGTCTTCCACGATGGCGGCAGCAGGTGCGCAAAGTCGGTCATTGGCTCCAAAGTCCGATTCTGAAAGGATTCTGAATTGATGATGACTGCGATGCATCCAAGTTCAGATCTACACAAAGTGAGCGCACATGTGCACAAGTTTGCTGCTCCAAGCAGGGACTGGCTTGCAGACGGTGCTTGAATCGCTTAGAATGACGCTGAATTGAATTGAAGTTTTCATCGAATAAAGCAGATTGAAGCTGTCGCTCGATCGATCGTTTCCTGCAGTTGTGATAACAATCCATGCATTGCATTGCATTGAGGATCTGTCCACAGTCAACAACACCAAAACCTTCCAATGCAATGCAATAGTCGTATTTTTCCCTCCATTTCACTCTTCAATTTTTTTTTGTTTTAGAATCACATCAATGGACGAAAAGGGCAATCGCGTTGTTGTTTGCGACAACGGCACTGGTGTATGTGCTTCCATGACAGACTCGATTGGCTTCTTCTTCTTCTTCTTTTTCTTCTTCTTTGTTTGCTATGCTTGCATCCCCTCTTCCCCCCTGCTCCTTTCGCCTTCAGGAACAATGAATTTGAACAGAATCGGAAGAAAAAAATGAAAAAATGGATTTTTTTTTTATTTCGTTGTTTTTTTTTTTCCTTTTTTTTGCTTCTTTGCTGCTGCTGCTGCTGCCGTTGTGTCGTCCCTGCACTGGGCTGCCTTGCGCTTTGCTCGTCCCTTCGCTCGATCCGCACCCGCGCGAGGCACGCGAACAACAACAACAAGCAGCAACAAGGAGGAAACAACAAAAAAAGATTGAGATCGCAAAAAAACAACTTTTTTTTTTTTTTGGCGTTGTGTCTTGGTCGATCCTTCTATTCCGCGGTTGTCGCTCGACACCCCCTCCGCCCTCCTGTTCTCTTTCGATGCATCGGATGTGCGAGGGTGGTGGGCGTGACGGATCGCTGGACCTGCAACAAACACCAATCTGCGAACGAAAACCAAAAAAAAAAAAAACAGTGGAAATTTTCAACGTAAAAATGCATCAATAAAAAAAAAAAAAAACACGAAATCCTTCCTTTTTCAATATGTGGGTTTTTTTTTTCTTTCTTTCTTTCGTTTGCCTTTTGTTTTTTCTGCATTTTGTGACTCTTCATGCTTTGGGTGGCGCGTCTGCTCGCTGCGTGCGATCGCGAGGCGTGGCATGGCGTTTGCTGGACGCCGTCAACCGCACAACGGGCGCAGCGATGGAAAAACGCGCGATTCTTGTTGTGCTTTTCTCGCTTGATTTTATTTTTATTTTATTTTTATTGATTTTTATCAATTCAAATTCAGCCAAAAAAAAAAAAAAAAAGAAGTTGTGCAGATTTTTTTTTTTGTTTCTTTTCGCTCAATAGCTTTCTCTCGTTGTTCGTTGCCGCTTTTCCTGTCGCCTGCGTTCCTTTTTGTATTCTCACATTTGGTATCTCCCTTTTTCTGTCTGGCAGTTTGTCAAGTGCGGCTTTGCTGGCACCAACTTCCCCACTGCCATCTTCCCGTCGCTCGTCGGTCGCCCGATCCTCCGCTCGGATGAGAAGGTTGGCGACGTCGTCGTCAAGGATCTGATGGTCGGTGATGAGGCTGCCGCTGTGCGCGCCATGCTCGACATCAAGTACCCGATGGACAACGGCATTGTTCGCTCGTGGGAGGACATGGAGCACGTCTGGAACTACACCTTCCAGGAGCGCCTCAAGATTGACCCCAAGAACTGCAAGGTCCTGCTGACCGAGCCCCCGATGAACCCCAAGAAGAACCGCGAGAAGATGCTCGAGACCATGTTTGAAAAGTACAACTTTGCCGGCGTCTACGTTGCCATCCAGGCCGTGCTCGTTCTGTACGCCCAGGGTCTCCTCACTGGTGTGGTCGTCGATGCTGGTGATGGTGTTACACACATTGTGCCCGTTTTCGACGGCTTTGCACTGCCCCACCTGACCCGCCGTCTTGACATTGCTGGTCGCGACATTACCCGCTACCTCATCAAGCTGCTCCTCCTCCGCGGCTACGCCTTCAACCACTCGGCTGACTTTGAGACTGTCCGCCAGCTCAAGGAGAAGGTCTGCTACTCGGCCTACGACATTGAGTCTGAGACCAAGCTTGCTCGCCAGACCACCGTCCTCGTCGAAAAGTACACTCTCCCCGACGGCCGCGTCATCTCGGTCGGCCAGGAGCGTTTCGAGGCGCCCGAGGCTCTCTTCCAGCCCCACCTCATCAACGTCGACGCCCCCGGTGTCGCAGAGATGCTCTTCAACACCATCAACGCTGCCGACATTGACACCCGCCCAGAGTTCTACAAGCACATTGTCCTCTCTGGTGGCTCCACCATGTACCCCGGTCTGCCCAGCCGACTTGAGCGTGAGATCAAGCAGCTCTACCTCGAGCGCATCCTCAAGGGCGACACCTCCAAGCTCTCCAAGTTCAAGATTCGCATTGAGGATCCTCCTCGCCGCAAGCACATGGTTTACCTCGGCGGTGCCGTCCTTGCTGATATCATGAAGAACAAGGAGTCGTTCTGGATTTCCCGAGAGGAGTGGAAGGCACAAGGCCCTCGATGCCTCGAGAAGCTCGGCATCCAAGCCTAAAGCGCTCTCGTGCTCTTGGACCCCCTTTCCCCAAACACATTCTTCTAGCTAATCGTTTTCTCCACCACCCTGTCTCTCGTCGTGTTGATCACGAGAGTCGACGCAAATCGCTTTTTTTTTTCTTCCTGTCCTTTTGGGAACACTTTTTCTGTCTTCCTTTCGTGTTTTGCGCACTTTTTTGTTGCTTAACATCGCTATCCTCCTCCTCCTCCTCCTGTCCCGTCATTGTTTTCCCCATCCTTCTTTTTTTCTTCTTGTCGCGTGTCCCGTTGCAATGAACTCCTTGGTTCCTTTCTTCGGCCTCTTATGTTGTAGACCTCATCAACTTGCTCGTTTGATTCCTTTTGGTTGCTGTTGTTTCGGTGCGCACCGCGGTTGTAGTAATTTTTGTCTTTGTGTGTGATACTTTTGAGATCCGCTTTTGTCTGGAAGTCAAAATAAACAAAAAAAATAATGAAACCAAAAAAACAAACCAGGCGTTCGTTCAACTTGATGTGAAACTTTAATTAACATGATTGAGTTGGGATGGGGCAATGAAAAGGCGATGCGACTCTCCAATCCTCACCGACAGTCAACTTGAGGGTGATTGGGCTGTGCATGAATGGTCTGGCCAACGAGTCAGAACGAAAGGAAATGAGTGATAGTTGTTTCAAAAAGGAGTGGAGGTCGACTCTTGCCTACCTTTCGGAAGACCTTAAAGTTGACAGCCTCTGAGCCCGATTTCGGAGCAATAGACGATGGAGGAAGAGGCTGCTGATAAACAAGCGAAGAAAACGTGACTTTCATGTGGCTGCCCGGCTCGGGATGGCCATTTTCGGTATTTGCGTCTCGTACGGGCTGCCGCTCTTTGAATGCCTCTTTGGAAGCTGCAGTCGATGCTGGTCGTCTGCGAACCAAGGGTTTTTGTTCAGCTGGTTCGACGCTGGCAACTCTTCGCAAAGCGGCGTCCTCCAAAGGCGTTTCCAATTTTGGCTGCTTTCGAGAAGACTCTTTGAAGGAGGCGGTACTCGACAACTGGTCTTGACCCGTGTGTGACGCCGACTCATCTAGAGGCCTGAACGAAATAGTCAGTGATCTGGAAACAACAAACAAAGAGGACGAAAACGTGCCAAAAGTACAGACCTCTTCGAGCCTCGTGCCTCGGAAATCGCAGGCTTCTGCTGGTCCATGAGAGCCTTCAGGTCGGGCTTGATATCTTCGGCGGCTCGCACAACCGGCTTGATGTCCGTTGCTTCAACAGCTGAAAACATGGCAAAATCTGCGAGTTGAGGCTTCCTTTCTCTAAACCCCAAATCGCCACCAAACGAGCAACCAACATGCACACTTTGCCTCAGAAGACACAAACAAACTCCCCCCTCCCCCAATTACCTGCTGATGGCGCTGTCGGCACCATGCTTGAGCACAGCTTTTGAACAGACGTCCACAAGATGGCCTTGCCAATTTCACCCTCGGTCACCACCGCACCGCCGTGGGACTGGACATGCTCGGTCAGATCGGCAAACTCTTGGCTCGAGCAGAGCAGCTGAGCGCGCTGCGGATGCACCACACACGTGAACGGAGCAAGGACGGCGTCCAGAATCGAACGTTGATGGTTGGTCGTCGCAGCGCCGCCTGCTTGAAACGTGTAGGTCGCGGGGTTGTACTCGATCGCTTGTCCGCCACCATGGATGATGGCATCGCCAATCGCTGCTCGTTGGCCCTGGCCGAACAGATAGAAGGTCATCCCGTCGAACAGAGACTTGCGCATTGGATTTGGCAGATACGGCGCCGCTTCCCCTTCGCGCGGAGGCGCGGCTGCTGCAGCTGCAGCTGCAGCTGCTCCCTCACTACCACTGTTGCTCGAGCGAGGCGGCAGAAAGGCGTCCTCGCTTGGCAACGGGTCTGCGGGCGATTGGCGCCGGCGCGAAATGGCCTCCAGCCACGCCGGAGTGACAATCGGAATGGCTCGCACGAGCGCCAGGGTGACTTTGATTGTGACCAGCAGCGTCTCCATGAGCAGATGCGTCACGGCGTCCGAGTAGTTCCGCACAATCACTGCGCCGCACTTGGCAGCGAGCTCGGATGCTCGGCTCACCGCTGCCGCCTCCATGCTGGATACGCACAACACAATGTCGCGATGGTGCAGTTGATACCGCACGCCGGACGCTCCGAGCTCAATGATACTTCCTTCGGCCAGCGCGACCGGCTCGTGCGGAACAAGCGGCGTGCCATTGTGCCGCGTTCCAAAGCTCGATTTGAGGTCTGTCAGCAGCACGATTGCGCGTGGATAACTCTGGACAAAGCCAAGCAAGCAACAACATTCACAGAGTAATCCGTTGTGAGCATTGGTCCAAAAAAAAAAATCAACGCCCAAAGTTCCCGCCAAAAACAAGTTGCACGAAAACTGAATCGTTCATCCACAGCAGTGCTCACCTCGTTGGCTGCTGGGCTGGGACCACCACCGGCACCGGCACCGGCACCGGTACCTGCCCCGTGGTTGGCAGTGCTGCTTGAAGCGGGTTGGTCCTCGACGCGGATGGACGCGTGCAACCGCGAGACTGCCTTGTCCTGCACAATGATGGATGTGTTGCAGCGGCCGATCGTGTACTGCTCGCCACACAGCAGCCACAGTCGCTCGTCTGTGCACAAGGCATGTTGAAGAGTGAATTAGCCAACAAAAGTGAAAAGGTGAGCTGAAATCAAGAGGATTGAGTCTCACTCGGATCGGACGCTTTGGTGAGAAACCACATCCAAAAGATGCGTGAATCTCAGACTGAGATGGGGAAAAAATAACGACTGAGATGAAAAGCAAAGATGAAGAAAACCATCAGATAGAGTAGTTTGTATGATCCAACAGCAAACAAAGATTGAGCTTGAAAAACAAGCATACAGCGCACTCGCAACAATCACGTCTCAAACAATGCAGCAGTACACACGCACACACGCATTCACACACACATAAACACACACATACAGACACACACATCATGCTTAGTTAATAATTTGCTTGCTCTTAAAGTACCGCTTGAGGTAAAAGATCTGCCAGACGGCGAGCGCAATCAGAATCACCATGGAGAGGATGCTAAAGTACATGACGCGCTCGTTGGTCGACTCGTTCGTGTCTCGCATCTCCTCCTCGCGCTGTCGCAGATACTCAAAGCTGCTGAGAATGCTCTGGCTCAGATCTTCGACTTTTCGCATCGTGAGCTCGAGTGGCTTGAGCTGCTCTGCCTGCGCAAGCGCCTCATAATCGCGCGCTTCCACGCCCTGCTTGAAAGAGATGGAAATGTCGCGCTTGTGCTCGGGGGTGACGTGCACACCTGGTTGTGTTTCAAAAGGGAGGGCAGTGAGAAAAGTCAGAGACAGTTACGGTTGCCGGTTTTTGAATGCAGCGTTGTTCAGTGGGGGGGGGGTTTGGTCGATTGATGCGCCATCCATGCTCTTCCTCTTTGATAGATGCGCGCAAGTGGAATGAAAATCGACGAGTGCCAGCAACCCAAGAACGGAACAGAATCGCCACTTGGCAAAAGGAGAGCTGAACAACCAAATTGTTCCTCCCCCTTACCAGCATCAACTCGGCTCTCAAAGCAGAACTCGTAAAGCTCGTCTTGATCGGCAGAGAAGGCAAACTTCTTGCTGGAGACAGTGTCAATGTTATCCTTGGCGTACACAATGCCGTTGTGCGAATCCGTCACCTAGAATTCCAAATCACACGTAAACCCACAGTGAGAAATCAAGCGGGACTGCCAATCGCATTCTTTGCTCTCGGAATAAAACTGATTCAAGTCCATTCTGCTTCAGCAGTGTTCAGTGTTGGCCTCTGATCTGGCTGTTCGCAAGAGGCAGCTGGAGTGCGTCAGAGCGTGTCAGCACGGCTTAAGCCAGATCAGGACGAACTTCTCTTCTGCAACATCGCCTCCGCGCCTCCAGACAACCCAGGCAAGCGCGTTCTGGCCATCGTCCGACAAGAACGCTGACTGCTTTCAATCTCGGTGTGACGCTGGGGGGAAACTGAGCCAGCGATTCAAGCTCGAGATCTCCGATTTCGAGCGCGTCCTTGTTGCTCGTCTTTGGATGGATACGCCGCCGCGCTCAAACCCCATCCCCCGCAACCCTGCCACTTCCCATCGTCATCACTCTGTGTCCCTCTGTACGAAAACGCCCCAGAGCCAACAACGCGCAAACTGGAGAACGGGATTTGATGTTTGAGCGATTTTTTTTTTGATTTTTTTTTTTCGTCTTCCTACCTTGAGGTTGATGATTTGCTGGTTGGCGGGATCCGAGACCGAGTACGAGCCGACGAACTGCTGGCCCTTGTGGACGGACTCCTTGAAGCAGCGGACGGTCGTGGCGGGCAGCTCGAACGAGACGGCAGACGCGGACTGTGGCGAATACGCCAGCATCAGCAAGACCACCGCCGCCACAGTGGCAGCGACCACAAGAGAGGAGCGCCTGCGAGACACTCGCCGTTGGAATTGCTGCTCCATTGTTGCAAAAAGCGGTCTATATTGGTGAAGAAAGCAGAAAGGCGATCTGAAGGAAAGAACAAAGACCGGAGTGAAAATGAAGACTGGAATGGAGATCATCTGAGACAGCTCAGCGCAGCTCAGACGACTTAGATGGGAAGAGCTCGATAAGATTGCGACCATCCCATTCTTTCTTCTTGCTGTTGATCCACACATCCCAAAAACGTCGTCGGCAACCAAGCTCAAGTACGTTGCATACTTTTTATTGTTACTTCTTTTTTGGGGGTGGGGGTGCTATCCTCCAAGGCGACTGCGCACAACACGTCTCATCGCCTTCGCTTGAAGCCCCGGAGGCGCTTTTCTTCTGCCCGTAACCGATCGAAGGCGTCGACAGGATTCCAGTTTGCTTCGTCCAGCGGAGGAAGACGCGCCTGCTCGCTCGCCTTTGGACTGCTTGCTTGAGCGGTTTGTGCGGCGACAATAGCAGGAAGTCCTCCTTCGACAATAGCATCGTCGAGTGTCAAGCGCCCGAGCGCTCCCTCTCGGTAGTCCTTGATGAATCGCGCAGCTGCTAGAGTCGTGTTTAGCAAGCCTCCCTTGAGCACGAGTCCAGAGTGCTGGGCAAGTGCAGACAGGAAGACGTTAATGTCATCGCACGGCTGGTCCATGTTGTACCGCTTGACATAGTCAAACTTGCGGCGCAGGTTGAGGCTGAACAGGATGTAGTCGGCGATCAACGCCTCTCCGACCTGGTGATCGATAAATGTGCCGACCGCGGCGAGTTTGAGCCCGACCTCGACGTTTGGAATGTGTGGTGCCATGATACCGGGTGTGTCAATCAGCATAATCTTTGGATCACGCGAAATGTGCAGCGGCTGCATGACGGCGCGTGTGATGCCGGGGATGGGGCCAACCTTGGCGCGTGCACCTTCGCCCGTGAGCAATCTGCGCAGCGCGTTGATGGTGGACGATTTGCCCACGTTCGGCATGCCCACAATCATTGCGTGAATGCCCTCGCCGTCCTTGTCTGCGCGCTCGGCCGGCACGTTTGCCAAAATGTGGTCGACGACGAGCGTGAGTGCGCGCTCCAGCCGCAGCGTTGCGCTTGTCAACACGACGTTGTGACGTGGATTGATTTCATGCAATCGAGCCTTCGCTATCTGATAGATGTCCAGAGCAAAGACTTGAGGGGGTGAGAGTGATGACCAAAAACACCATGCTTTGGGAGATTGCGTACCTTGTTGACGGCCGGATCGCCGAGATCCATCTTGTTCAACAGAAGCGTGGATGGCTTTTGCAGCGCCTGGAGCAGTGGGTTGCGACCCGAGACGGGAACCTGTGGTGACAAAAGAAGGCCATTTTGCGCGCGCGATGAAGTCGACGACAACAACTCCTGCAGCCTGCATCGCTTCGTCCAATCGCTCTGTTATTACCCGAGCGTCGTGGACCTCAATCACATAGTCAATGTGCTGCAGGTTGCGCGCAATCTCACGCATGCCGCGCGCCATGTGGCCCGGGAACCAGTTCGGTCGCGCCAGTCCCGACACGTCAAACACGGTGCGGAATCCGGCGGCAGCCATTTGTTGTGTGTGTATCCGCTGCTTTGTCCAGATTGATCCAGATGGAAGGATGATGATTAATGGTGATCAATAGAGTGAGCAGTAAATGTCAAAGAGAGACTGGCTGAGAAGTGTTTGTTCATCCTCATCCCAAATCTCAAAAGGTCTCTCAGTCTTTTTGCTGATCCATCTCACAGCACAATGCTTCCTTCGCTTGCTCTTTCTGCTTGGTAAAGCATTGCCAATTGAAAGCCCGCTTTCTACTGCGCTCCTTCCGCCTAACCCCCAACCCCGTCCTGTCGCCTTCCGCCTCACTCTCACCTATTTGACCGACAACCACACCCGTCTGTCCTGGCCTCGCCTGGGCCGAGACTAGACCGAAGCCAAAGCAACGAGCGAAACAAAGGGGATCGCGTCTTTTTTTTTTTTTTTTTTTTCTTTTGAGACACTCGAATGACTGCTGCGTCAACTCGTCCACCCCAACGCTTCTGCGTCTATTCTGCAATTGAATGAATATGAACGAGTTAGAGAACAAGTCCCTCAGCCGCGGCGCGATGGAAGCAGCGCAAACAGCTTTTGACTTTTTGCTTTCTTTTTTTTTTTTCGCTCACCCTTTCGCCTCTTTTGTCTTCTTGTGAATACAGCCGAGCATCGATGCTCGCTCAATGCATCCGACCGGCAGCCCATGCCACACGCATGCGCATGGCCTCGTCAGCGGCGTCGACCTCGCCCATGGACCTGCCCTTCTTTGAGAAGAACAAGGCGCTTGGCCGCCCGCTCTCGCCGCACTTGACCATCTACCGCCCGCAGCTCACCTCCGTCCTGTCCATCACCCACCGCGCGACGGGTGCTGCCATGACCTTCGCCATCTCCACCGCTGCCGTCTACTCGGCGCTCTCCGTCCACGACTTTGCCTACAACATTGACCTCGTCCGCTCGCTCGACCTGCCCTCCGTCGTCACCCTCACCGCCAAGTACATTCTTGCATGGCCTCTGGTGTACCACTCATTGAACGGCATTCGTCATCTTGTGAGTTGCAGTCGGAAGGGGGGCAGAGTTTTCGTGTGTTTGACTGGAGCAAGTTGCGAGTTGTCTCGCCGCTGTTTGGTCGAGCGGGAGGGTGCTTGCGAACAATGCGTCCGAGTTTACTTACATTTGCTGTTGTCACGCTGCGCTAACAGGTTTGGGATTCTGGTCGTGCCCTCGTCCTCAAGGATACGTACCTTGGCGGCTATATTGTCTTTGGCCTTTCTCTCGTCGGCGCATCCTTGCTGACTCTCTTGTAGAGTGGCAGATCGCTCTGAGCTGTGTTGTTGTATGCATGTATCTGTGTGTTTTTCCCTTTGTGTATTGTAATTGAACCCATTTCCCTTTCTTTTCCTGATCTTTTTACAGTTTTGATCGTCGTTCACCTCCACCCCAACATCCCTCTTCCTTCCGCCCATTATCCATCCATCCATCCATCTCATCGCCTCGCTCCCTGTCCAAGCCAGTCCTTTTATTTTCTCTCAAATGGCCCACATTCAAAACCCCTTGCTCAACCCGCTCGGCGCGCCTGCTCCTGCCCCCGTCGCTGCCCCGGCCCCCGTCGCTGCCCCCGCGCCAAAGTCCTTCATCTCGCGGCTGTTCGGCAAGGCCCTCCCTTACCCCGGCCAGTACGATCACATCAACAAGGAGACGCTCGGTGCGTGTAACATGCAAAAGCAAAACGCAGCGTTTCATCTTTTTTTTTCTTTCTTTTTTTTTTTTTTTTTCCTCCTTTCCACCATCGATTTGTCGTTGCAACACCGCCCCTCGCCCCTTCCCTCTGATCGTCGACTGCACTATCTGTCTCCCTTTTGGACCTTGTGATGAATGGATTTGCTCTCCCGCTTCGGATCCCCCTGCTCACGCTCCGTGCATGAGCTCATGTCTTGGCTCCCTTTTTTTTTTTTTTTTTTTTCCTTGATGTCCTTCGTTTGTCTGTGTTGTGCTCTGAGCGTGCGTATTGTCGTGGGGAGGGGTCCATTGCGCCACGTCGCCACAGTGTTTTCCCTATGTGCAACTGCTGCAGCAGACGCAGGATCTCATCGTGCTGTGCTGAACAGCAAAACCCAAAAAAACGGACGGAAAAAAAAAAAAAAAAAAAAAGACAATGGGACGACATGTGGACGAGTGAGCAAACGATGGATCAGACGACGATTGGGACCAACGGAACCAACAGAACCACAGATCACTGGCTGAGACACCGACTGAATGAACAGCAATGAACAGAAACGGACAGCATGTGATTGGTTGCGAGGATGGCAGCTCGAAAACCAAAAGTCAATGCATTGACCTTTGATCCACATCCCCCTCCCTATCCGTGATGGTCATGATTTTGCTACTATTGCTTGTCGTGCTTGTTACGTTTGTCTTGTTCATGTGTCGACTCACATGCGATGATTGTCTATTCTGGAGCAGAAATCTTTGCAACCAACTACTTGATCGATGGCGCCAAGTTCTCAGTCAGCAAAGGCATCTCGTACAACTTTAACATTTCGCACACGGTCAACCTTGGCATTGAGAACCCGTCCAAGTACAGCTTCAACGCCACCTATGTCGGCCCCAACAAGGTCATTCCCGACTCGCAAGAGCAATTCCCCGTGCTCTTGGCCGAGATGGACCACGATGGCAACCTCAACGGACAGGCCATCCACCAATGGACTCCTGCCATCCGCACCAAGGCTGTTGTTCAGGTAGGAGACCAAAGACAGATCGGAGGGCGTTTGCAATACGTTTGAACTGGCTTTTCACTTCCTCCTTCTCCACTACCCCGCTGCCTCTTGCTCTCACTGACTGTCGCATATGTGCCTGTGCTGCAGACTTCTGGCCCCAACTTTGGCCTCCAACTGGAGGGCGATTACAAGGGCGAGGACTTCCACATCAACACCAAGATTTTCAACCCCGACGTGCTGAACGGCGCCGGCATGGTTCTGCTCAACTACATGCAAAGCGTCACGCCGCGCCTTGCGCTCGGCACCGAGTACAGGTGGCAGTCCGACGGCCGAGCAACGGACTCTGGCCTCGCTTTCGGCGCTCGCTACCGCGGCGGCCCGACCCTTGCCGATGCGGTTGCCAACCAACAACGCCTCCCCGCCGCAACGGCAGATACCCCCGCCGAGACCATGCCGTTCGCCTTCATGCCTGCTCCATGGATCTTTGGCACACACGTCGCCCCGATGGGCCTCATCGACTTTAGCTACTTCCATCGTGTCAACGACAAGGTTTCTGCTGGTGCCGAGCTGGCCATCGATCTCCGCTCAATGGAGACTGTCTTTAGCGCAGGCTACGAATACAACCTCCGCCGCTCCGTCATCCGCGGCGATGTCAACTCGCGCGGTGTTGTTTCCGCTGTTCTCGAGCAAAAGATGGGCGCCGCCCTTTCCTTCTACCTGACCGCCTCCATCGATCATCTCAAGGGTGCCAACAAGTTTGGCATTGGCTTTGTTCTTGGTGGCCATATGTAATGGTGAACGTTGTAGTGGTGTACGTGTGTGGATTATTTGTTTGTTGTATTTTCGCTGCGAGTCTACTGTAGATGGCTTGAAGCCAGCTGCTGTGTCTGCGAGAACAACTAGAACAAGAACAACCCCTGCTCGTGTATTTGTCGTTACATTGATATGTGTGTGTATGTTGTACGTGCGAATCTGCACTCCCAAAAACAAAAATTCCTTGATTTTGTTGTTTGGTCATGTTTGTTTCTCAAAGAACTGGTAGCTGCACTTGTGGTGAGTGCTTCAGTGTTGAGAAACGAGTCAAATGTGGCATCTATGTTGACTCGTATTCTGATTACAATTACAGAAAGCAGCACGAACAAGGCAAAAGCTCAAACAATCGACTGTCTTTTTTTGTTGTTATTGTTGGGTTTTTTTACTTGGCAGCCGCAGTTGCAGGAGCGGTCTGCTCGCCCTGAAGTCGGATGTTGTATTTTTGCTTGAAGGCAAGCAACTCCTTGCCCTTGGTGACGATTTGCTCGTCTAGTTGAGCAACGAGGGCGGTCAGCTGGAGTTGAAACAAAATGAAAAAGTAAGCGTCGAGATCATACCACCACCACCACCATCACATTGCAATAGCGGATCCACAGCTTGCAACTCGACAATTTCAGACACTCACCGAGTTGTTGTGCTCGTGCAGGGCAGGCAAAACCTCGCCAACGGTGCGCTCAACGAGGACGCCGCTGATCATGCGGAAGCACTTGCGCTTGGTGTCCAGGTCCTTCAACGTGTCAATGACAAGCCTGTATTTTTTTCCCCAGATTTCCATCAGCAAGCAGTTTACAAAACGTGAGCATCCATGATTCGCGTCGGCTCTGCTCTGTATGGGCGATGCATTGGCTTTTTGTTTCACAGCGTCTCCATCACTCTGCATTCCTCCTCTTCCTCCACTCCCCAGCCTCCTGTATGAATGCTCATCGCAATCCACACAACGTTTGGTTTTTGTGTGTGTCTTGCGCGACTTGGAGCTGCAACCACGGTCGTTTGGCTGATGCGCCTCTTCAAAGAAAAAGCACATAGAAAAGCACAAAAAACAGCATTGTGCTGAAGTCGCTGCTCTGTGCCAAAGTCCCGCTTTGAGATGAAGAAGGTGGAGGAACCCATCTGGAGTGATGCTCGTTGCCAAGCAAGCCTGGTGTCTGGCGGAGGACAGGGAAGCGAGCGAGCGAGCGCAATGGAAGCCAGAGGCAGCTCGCGTACTTGTACTCGTTGGCGTCCGTCTCGATCTCGGCCTTCTTCTGCATGAGCTGCTGCTGCTGCTCGCGGAGGGCTTGGAATGCCTGGATGACCTCGTTCTCGGTGGTGAGCAGCTTGCCGCCGGACGACGACGACGACGCGGATGACGATGATGATGCCTTTGATCCACTCGACATGTGCGCTGAGCTTTGGACAACTGGAAGGAGAACTGAACCAGCAGCAAAAATCGAACAAGACGAATTGAAAGTAGGTATCAAGAAAACTGCACTATTCAGTACAATGAGAGAGAGAGAGAGAGAGAGAGAGAGAGAGTGTGTGTGTGTGTGTGATTGACGAATGGTACCGAAGGGATCAAGCGAAAAACTCAAGGAAGATTTGTTTTTTGCTGCTTTCAGACTTGTAGTGCATTGTTCTCACGAACAGCCATTACGAATAACGAATGCTCTACTTGTATTCGGTTTATAACGTTCTGAGTCGCTGAGTGAGGAGGGGGGGGGCGAGTCTCAGTCTTGCATTGTAACATTTAGGCTCGACAAGCGAATGGAAGTCGAGTCATCGTCGTCCGCGGACGCCCTCGCTGCGAAGGTTGCCCAGGCACTGCAAGAGCGTCAACAGTCTGCTGCAGACGCTGGAGCCGCGGCGACGACGACGACGACGAGTGCTCCTTCGGCGCTGAAGGCCTCGCTGCCGCTTTCCCGCGTCAAGCGGATTATGCGATCGGACGAGGACATTGGCCTGCTCAGTGCAGACGCCGTCTTCCTCGTCACTCGAGCCACGGTACGCAGCAGCTCTGCTCCATTTGTTTGTGTTCGTTGAGATTTGGGACAACAACTGGGGGCAGCCATCTCACCCTTTGGCGCGCTTTTTTTTTTTTTTTTTTTTCGGCTCTGTCCCTTGTCTTGTGCATGGGATATGCGTTTGGGCTCGAGTAGGAAATGTTTGTGGCAGAGTTTGCGAAAAAGGTCTCGGCTGATCTGGGCAAGCGCAAGACTGTGCAGTACAAGGATGTTGGTGAGTATCGGATTTGCTTTTGTGCATTTGCTCTGTGATTCACGTTGCAGAGGCAGATCTGCATTCTCACATGCTTCTGTCAATCAATGACATGTATGCACTACCAGCTAACGTTGTGGAGCAAGACACCGCGTATCAGTTCCTTGCGGGTGAGGGTTGCTTGGTTGTTTTATGTGTTTTGTGTTCTTCGTCTGCGCACTGTGCGTGGAGTACCGCTGTCTCAGCGCCACACTGGCCTCATTCTCTCCGAATGCAGTCTATATTTTGTTGTCGTGTGATTGGTGGCTTCGCCGTCCTGCCCCGATTTTTTGTTTGTCAAATTCTCACTTGCTTTTTTTTTTTTGTTGTTGTTGTTGTTGTTGCTGTGTTGTTTTGTTGTGATGCAGACATCATCCCGCAGCCCGTCGCCCTCGGCAAAGTCAAGGGAAAGCCAAGTACGAGCGGAGTCGCGCCTGGCAAGATCTACCCCACAAACACGCCCTTCGTTCTGCAGTTTGCCAACCGACGAACAGAGGAGAATGGCAAGCACCTGCTCGAACGCCGCGACCCGCGTCGTGACAAAAAGAAGGCGGCTTCGACACGTAAGACCGCGACGGCGGCTGATGCTGCCAAGTTTTTCGGAGGAGCGCGGCAGGCAGGCGAAGATGTCGATGGAGAGGAAGACGACGGCGGCGACTTTCAATCCTCCCCGTCCGCACGGCGATCTTCCCGTCCACGCCAGCAATCCGCTGCCCTTCAAGGCATGGACGATGGCAACGATATTGGTGATGAGGAGAATGGTGATGATGCTGGAGATGAATAAATTGTTACGACGCGCGCGCGTCGAGTATCCTTCAAGAGCTCGGATTTAGACTTGTGGGTTTGATTCTTTGGATGTAATGACAAACAACAAGAGTGCATCGAGCGAGCAAGACACACCAAGCGAACAAAAATTCTGTAAACGGCAAAAAAAAGGAATAAGGACAAAACACACACGAGGAAGAACGAAAGTAACAAAAATCAAGACAACTTTGTTTTTTCAAAACAGTGCGGACTATCGGCAAGAAGCAAGCATTCATGCAATTATTCTCTTCGACGATTCCTGAGGTGTTTACTTGCCCTTGGCCTCCTCCATAAGCTTCTTGAAGTAGCTCAGCTTGGCACTGTGAAGGCAAAACACAAAACAACAAGTCAGACGCAGATTGCACACACACCCACACCCACACCCACCCCCACCCAAGGAGAAATAAATAAAATAAAAAAATAGTCGAGCAAGTTTCACATACTTGAAGGTGAGCGACTCGGGGTGCGACGGGAAGACGTCCTTCTTCTGGTAGACTCGGCGAAGGGTCTGGCGCCAGTCACGGCCCTTGATAAGGCGCATTCGCTCCTCAAAGTCCTTGCGAGAGTCCTCGTTGTCGAGAGTATCCTCGGAGAACTGTGCTCGCTTCCTGCGGGCGACGGCAACTTCGTCGGCCTCATCGCCGACAGAGACATAGACACCGTCGTCGTCTTCGTCGTCAGTGCTCTCGTCGGGGTTTCGCCCAGCAGCCTCGCGCTCGGCACGCTTGCGAGCAATGTAGTCGGCGCTGTGGTTGCCATGCTGAGTGCCGTCGTGTTGAGCAGAGCCAACGTCGCGGTTGCGGGCATCCGCGGCGCTGAGATCGTTCTTGCTGCCAGAGTTGACGCCGACCAGGCCGCCGTGCGCGGCGCCAGCGACCAGCAGGCCGCCGGAGGCCATGAGGGGGCCGGTGGTCGAAACTGCGGTGAGGTCGCTCGAGTTGGCCATCATGGAGACCATCTGAGCATCCTCCTCGTCCTTGGCAGCAGCCTGGGCCTCGAGGGAGGCGGCGAGGTTGGCCAAGCGCGAAGCACCATCCTCGGCCTCGAGCAGAGCCTTGATTTGCCTGAGCTCGTCAATGTCCTTGCGTTGCTCGGCAATCATCTTGCGCATGGTCATGAGCTCCAGACCAAGCTCGAGGCGCGTGCGCGACTCGGTTTCGCTTCGCTGCTCGCCCTCGGCGGCGGAGCCGGCGTTGACAAGAGTGGCGCTGCCAGTGTGGGTCGAGCCGGCAGTAGCACCAACGAGGCCGTTGCCGTTGGCGGCGTGCGCTTCGCTGTTCTCGTCGAGCAAGGCGTGCAGCGCCTCGCCACCGGCAACAGACAGAGTGCGGACCTGATCTTCAAGCGCGACACGAACGGCGCGGTCGGCCTCGTACTGTGCGCGCGAGTCGTTGATTTCCGTTTGGACCTTGCGAGCGGCTTCGAGC
This sequence comes from Capsaspora owczarzaki ATCC 30864, assembly GCF_000151315.2. Lineage (NCBI taxonomy): Eukaryota > Filasterea > Ministeriida > Capsasporidae > Capsaspora > Capsaspora owczarzaki. Next base: position 1,587,184 of record NW_011887295.1, on the reverse strand, counting down.
TCGTCGGCGGCCGAGACGCTGAGGGATGCCTCGAGAGCCTGGAGATCCTTGTAGGTCTGCTCAGACTCGGCGACGGCCTCTCCCATGTTGGAGTGTGCGTCCTTGACGGCAGCGAGCGCGCGTTGACCAAGCTGGATGCGAGCGTTGAGCTGGGCCAGATCGGCTTCCAAATCGGAAGTGTCCGTGCCCATGTCCTTGCCCTTTCGGATGGCCTCCTCGAGCAGAGCCTTGCGTTGAATCTCCTTTTGCAAAAGCGCCTCGGCAGCGCGCACCTCCTCTTGCTGGACAGCAAGGAGACGACGACGCTCCTCCAAGTTGGCTCGCTCCTCCTGGAGAAGCTTGGCAAAATGCTCCTGTCGGAGTTGATACTCTTGTGTCATGCGGGGGTCGTCGAGCGTGTTGCGCTTGCTCAGGTGACTGTGGAGATGGAGAGGGTGGGTATGATGAGTCAGGCACGAACATGATCACCATCAAAGGCGCAGCAGCGTAGATTCTTACTCAATGAAGTAAATGCCAACGTCGGGATCCTCGGCAAAGTCCCAGCCGTAGGGAAGGTCTGAAATCAAAAAGCAAAAACAAGTTAATCGAGTGGAACGACCCACAAAGCCAGAAAACTGGGGACAATCGCTCTTTTTCAAGTATTGTTCACTTTACCGTTGGGGCGGCGAGGGTGGTCGGGGTGATCGCGAGGATCAATCCAGGATGTGATACGGTGGGCATGGCTGCAATCAAAACCAAGACCAAAAACCAATAAATTGAGATATCAAAAGAGACAGCATCAACAAAACGGGGAAGAAACAAGATCTGCTGGTGTCGCGAGCTGCGTGATCTCAGAACATGCGAAAATGACAACAGTCAATGGTCGCCAACTAAATTTCGCAGCGATGCGGGCACTGAGGTGGTTTTTTTTTTTTTTTTTTTTTGGAAAGCGAAAACACAGTTGTGAACATCAAGTTCACTTACTTGCTCACTCACACCCAAACCCAGACACACTCAATCCTTGCATCATGATGCACAGGATGTACACACAGCATTGAATGAGGATGAAATGTCGGGAAGGGCGGCAGTGACTTGATGATCAATCAAAACTCAAAAAATGCTGATTCGCATTCGTTCATCCCAGCAACCCAATGCGTCCGCCTTCTCTCTCCGCTCCACGCTCCACGCTCCACTGCTTGAGAGGGCGCCGCTTTGTTGTTGTCCGGCTTCCCAGTGACAAGAAACCGCTGGCGTGGGCCCAGCCAAGCGCTCAGAAGAGCGAAACGTTGCACACTGAAAAAACACCAAAATCGCAAATCAAAAACTAAGGTATTTCTTACTCGATGTAGTAGCGACGACCAGCAGCGTCGGTGGACTCGGACCAGTGCTTGGAAGGGAATGCCTGCTTCTTCCAGAACGGCGGGGACGCCGGGGGCCGCACAATTTCGCTGATGCGATTCTGATCGTTGATTTCGATCGGCGCTGACATGGTGGAAAAGAAAAAAAAAGGAATGGAAGGTTCTGAAAAGTGAAGGAAGTAACTTTGTTCGTGGAACTGCGATCGCAAGTATCAAAAAAAAATCCACAAGATGGATGCAATGTCAGCGAAAGCGAGAACACGGAATTGGAATGGAAGGGAGGTTGGTGTGTTATCACGAAGCGAGATGGCGCGAGAGAGGAAGAGGAAGATTCAATACAAAAGAGAAATGGAAAAAAAAAAAAAAAAAAAAAAAAAAAGGAGGAATGGAATCGAAAAAATCGGGTTTTTTTTTTTTTTTTTTTTTTGTTCTTTTCTTTTTTGCATGACTGTAGCACACGCAGATTCGACACATCCGCAGGAACAGTGGGGGTGCAGATGCAAAGTGGGGATCGTGGTGGGAGGTCCGAGTGAGGTACGGGTGTTACAACACTTGGTTTCAGAGTCGAACGCGGTTGCTCCCATAGCAGCAGGGTTGCGAGGCACAATCAAAAGAACAGGACAGAAAAAAAAACCAATAAATTCTATTTTTTTCTTCCTCTTCCATATATTACTATTTGAAATGAGCAATGAATGCAATTTGATCTTTTGGACCAAAGTTCGTCACGCTTTGATCTGCAGTTCGCTCAAGTGCCCCATTTTTCACTCATCCTCTGCTCCCCTGCACTTTGATCTGCCCCCCTCGTCGCTTTCTCTCGCAGTACGCCGGTCAGCTGCAGCCATAGCGAAGCCAAGGAGGTAGCTTTTTTTGGCTCTTTTTGCATCGTTTTTGATTTGATCCCTGAACGGCGTCGTTTTTTTTTGTTTTTTCTTGTTTTTTTTTTTTTTCGCTTTCGTTAGTTCGCTTGCTTCTGTCCAAGCCCCGTTCTGCGTTCGAGCGCACCCTCACGTGTCGCAACTCCTTTGCCAGTCTCTGTCACATACTCACACCCCTGACTGTCTATCGCTCTCGTACTTTGAAGTTGACACGATTTTTTTGTCTTTTTTTCTTTTTTTCCCTTTCTGTTGGATCTAGCTTGCCTTTTTTTTTTTTTTTTTTTTCCTTTCATTTCTTTCAGTTGCACCAAGGTGCACCGCCTCTTGGCCTCATTCCCCGACATAAACCCTTTGCTTAAGTCTCCCACTCCATCTATAAGCACGGCGACGCCCGTCGTTTTGTTTCTCTTTGGTTCAAACGCCTTCGTCTTTGGTGAACTCCGCGCCTTCGCATTTCATTTTGAACTGCATTGCTCTCACGCGCTTCCTCCTTGGCACTCGTCACCCCACCCCCTTCGTCTTCCGGCCATGGTCTTCCGCGACCACTCTGCGTACCTCACTTTTGTGTTTTGTGCATTGGCGTTGGTCGCCATTCTTGCTTTAAAGTGTTCGCTGAAACGACGTTCACACAAACAATGAAATGTTCGCTTGTTTTTTTGGGTTTTTTTTTTTCCTCTTGTTCTTTTGCTCTTTTTCTTTCCTGTTTTCGTGGGTCTCTCGAGTGAGCAAGCCCCGCTTCCGCACACCTGCGCTTGGTGCAAGTGTCGTTCGGGCTACTCCACGCTATTGAGCCGCAGTGGACGACGTTCCCAACAGAAGAAAAAGCACCATCGCAATTGGATTTTTTCATTTTTCGTTTTTTCGTTTCTTTTTTTTTTTTTTTCTTTTTTTTCTTTTTTTTTTTCAAATAGCGACTTTTCGCTCTCCAAGGAGCAGCAGCACTTGCCAAAGTCTTGCTGACCAGCCACCCCCTTTCGGCCTGGCCGCAAACCGCCAGAGCACGGCTGCAGAGTCAGCAAACAGCTATCGCAGCTGCTTGAAGAGGGGGGAATGGGGAAGGAACGGGAAGCACAAGAGGAGAAAAAAATCAAAAAACCATGCTTTCGCTTTCTTGATTTCTTTGGGGGTTTTTTTTCTTTTGTTCAAGGGTCTTTTGCTTTCATTCTGGGGGTTGCAGAGCGCGGTGGCAGGCGGGGGTGAAGGTTGACGGGGGAGCCAGCAGCGTTTGAAAGGGGAGAGGACAGAAGAAGGAAAAAAGCGGGGAGGGGAGAAGCACTGCAGGGAGCAAGAACATTTGAACGGGGAATTTTTCAAACCTCGATCCAGCCAAACGAAAAATGAGAAATGAGAAACGATCAAATCAGAATGATCAGGAAATAATGGATGCGAGGCAAAAATGACCGAGAGAGGCGGAGCAACGCAGCAAACCACGCTCTCCAGGATCAGTGAAGAGCCAGAATGACACATACAGGTCGATCTCCAACACGTTTGATTAGAACGTTGAACTTCTTGAGACTCTCTCGGGTCACACCATCCTCGTCGTATCCTTCCATTTTGTCAGTTGAGCATGATCCGAACAGTGCTAAATTTCCCAACCGCACAACATGCTGCAGTATAACTTGCAATCCCGCACTGAGACAACATCCAACGGAACATGAACCATCACAACGAAAACGAAAACATACACGTCAAAACTCAGCGAATGAGACGCGGGCGCTTCATGCCCAGTGAACGGCCACGACGCAGGGGAACGTCGCGCGCAACTGCTGCATCTTCCTCGGCTCTGCGCTTCGAGCGGGGTGAAGGCAAAGATGTGTTTGCTGTACTTGCACTTGAGGCAGTCGCTCCTCCATCATCGATGGTGTTGACGAGCGGGCTGTTTTCCAACCCTGTGCGTCCAGCCTGTCGGTCAGTCTCATCTGCCTCCGAGTCATCATCGACGACCATGGGCGACGAAGAGGACGTCCCCGACTGCAAGGACTTGTTCGATTTGGGTGAGCCTGCCGAGGCTGCCTTCCCAGCGGCTTTCGGTTTCGCACCATGTGCACCTTTGGAAGGCGCCGCTCCTGTTCCCGCTTTGGAAAATCCGCCATAGTTCGAGAGCAACTCACTCTCGGATTGCTTGGGCTTTACCAATTCCGTGCCCTCGCCTTCGGTGCATTCAACGTCGCTATCCTGAAGATCGATGAGTGGTTTGCTTGCGGCAGCGTTCAACGTACTGGGCAACGAAACCGCTCTGTTGGGTCGAACAGCCAGACTTTGGCTTGAGCTCGCTGGCTGCGGACTGCCATCATTCTGGTGGGCCTTGACCTTGACGTCGATGTCGACGTCGTTGCCAGCGTTCGATTGCAAAGCCTTGCTTGCAGAAGTCGACACGGGTGAGAATGCGGACGTCGAAGAATCATACAGAGCGGGCGGCGCAGTCGTTGATGAGACCAAAGAAGGAACAATTGCTGCAGCGGCGGCAGATCTGGCTGCAGATCTGGCTGCAGCACGTGCAAGAGCAAGCACTTTGGTCAAGTCGGGGTTGACAATCTCAGACTCGTCAGATTCGCGCAAGACAAAGGATGAGTTTCGTATCGCGCGTAGGCTCGCATCGGAGACGCTGCTGGAAGGGGCGGCATGGTCCCCGTGCCGCTTGACCACCTTCTGAAGCGCGGATTTAACGTCGTCGTTGATAAAGGGCAGACTCTTGGGCAAGCGCGGCGAATCCACAATGGATGAAAGAAATCGCGAGAGGTCGGGATAGACCACATGTCCCGCGCCAGTGTACCGAGAGGTACAAGCAGACAAGTAGACGAAAAACTGCGAGCGCGTCACGCCAACATACAGCAAGCGCTTCTCCTCGGCAATGCTCTCAGGGTTGTCCGTCGAGACCGCCATGTAGTGTGGCAGCATCATCTCCTCGACACCAGGCAAAAACACGCATGCCCATTCAAGCCCTTTGGCAGCGTGCAAAGTCGAAACGACAATGGCATCGGCGGTTTCGGCCGAGTCCGTGCTCGACTGCAACGACACGAGCTCGGCGAATTCGCTGATCGAACGCCCCGAACCGTGCATTGTCATTGCAACAGCGGATCGGTACAGTGCGGACTGGCGTGCCTTCTGGGCTGTTTTTTCTTTCAGAGTCAGCTTTTTGGCAGGAGCCTCGGGCGCAGCAGCAGCAGGGTTTGGCGTAGTAGCGGATTGCGTCGTGGCTTGCGCTTGGGCTTGGTTTGCATCGCGTTGTGTGGAAAGGGAAACGACTTCAGCGGCCGAGAGGCCTTCTGCATCAAAGCGCGCAGCAATAGCAAGCAGTTCGTTGACGTTCTCGATGCGAGTCTTGTAGTCGTCAGGCTCAGTGGCTTCCAGATGTGCAAAGTACCCAATTCTGGTCAGGATTGTGTGCAGCATATCTCGGACGTTCAGCTTTCCAGACATGTGGCGCTACATCAGAGTAAGAGTGTGTCTGGCAGTGAGTATGGGAAGGTTTGTGCAGGACGCCATGCAAAATGCAAAAAAAAAAATGCGAGCATAGCCTTGCGAAACAAACAACAACATCACGATCTTGTGGAAGGGACCAGTACTGACCATGCGACAGTCGAGCAACAGCTCGCAAAACGTTTGAAGACTGGTCCAGGCGTTGACGTTCATTCCAGTAACCCGATCATGCTCCATGATCAATCCCAGCGGATTAGTGCGGTACATGAGCGCTTCATCGATGATCTTCGAGATGGACGAATCGCCGACGCCTCGTTTGGGCACATTTGCCACGCGCTCAAACGAAATGAAATCCGATGGATTGGAAACGAGCCTGAGCAGAGCAACGCTGTTGGGGGAGTAGTTGGCAAACCCGAAGCAAAAGAACGAAGTCAGATTCAATGAGATTCAACCAAAAACAATCCAGAGTTGGCTGCAAGACACCAAAGAACAAGAAGAATAAAACACCACGGCAGCAAAACCCCACCATCCATCCAGACACCACATACCAATCACGAATTTCCTTGCGATCGAAAAAGCGCAGTCCTCCAACCATGCGATACGGGAGCTGGTAGGAAGCGAGTGCAGTTTCGATGGCACGTGTCATTGCGTTGACACGCACGAGAATGGCAAAATCCGAGAACTTGAGGTTGCAGTTGCGAACGAGACGCATAATTTCGTACGCAATGACGCGTGCTTCCTCGTCTGGGTCTTGAGCTTGGAGGAAGGTAGCAGGGACTCCATCTCCATTCTCGGTAAAAAGCTCAAGGCTTTCCGCGTTGCTCTTGCTCGAGATGACAGTGCGGGCGAGGCGAAGGACACTGTTCGTCGAGCGGTAGTTTTGAATCAGCGAGATTACAGTTGTGCGTGCGGGGTCGATTTCTTGGATGCGCTTGAAGCTCGTTGGCTCTGCGAATCGAAACCTAGCAATGCAGTCAAGCGAGTGTGGATTTTTGTTTTGTCAAAGTCAGGAACAAAACAAAAACGTGACGGTGGGGCAGAAAGGTCCAACCAACAACAAAGAAATGATGTGGAACGAACCCGTAAATCGACTGATCTGGATCGCCTACAACCGTAATGTTGTGCACGGTGCGGAACATGGTCTCTGCCATCGAGAACTGCAGTTTGTTGGTGTCCTGGAACTCGTCGACGAGCGCCTGGGTGTACGGTGCCAGCACACGCTCGTTGGTACGGAAGAGGCGAAGGCCAAACAGCATCAAGTCGTCAAAGTCGAGCAAGTTTGATGCGCGCAGATTCCTCTCATATGCTTCAAACACGTCCGCAGCGTGCGCCATGTTGTGCTTTTCATAGTGCTGGGCTGTCTTCTTCTGCAGCTGGACGCGCGCTTCCTGTGGCGTCACGTTTTGGTTTTTCCACTTTGATATTTCTTGCATGCAGGTGCCTGGTGGAGAACATCACACAATCAAGTCAACTCGAGGTCAGTGGCACTGCAACTTTTCACTCGGGTTTCAAGTCGAAACAGGTAGGAAAATGCTGTTTCGTTCCGTCTCGTTGTATCCCCGCGTATGCTGTCAGCACGATGATTCAATATGCTATTCACTTACGAACTTCGATAACGTCGCGCGGTTTGCCCTTGGGCCATTTCGTGTCCTTGAGCTCTTGAATCACACGCTTGAGCAGTGCTTTCACGTCTTCCGTGTCAATGATGGAAAAGTTGGAGCTCAGTCCGACGTCGCGCGCATGGCGACGCAAAAACCGCGCGCACACCGAATGGAAGGTGCCTGTTCCGAAAACCCATCCACGAGGTTGGAAGGAGGCGGCAACAACAGTGAGCAAGCAGTTGAGGTTAAAAAGAAGTGAAGAAAAAAGGCGGGAAAGTGAAACAATGATAGGAAGTCGAACGAGACAACCTCACCTGCCATGACGAGCTTGGCGAGGGGCTCCTGGACGAGCAGCTGCAGACGGCTCTTCATCTCAGCGGCAGCCTTGTTGGTGAAGGTGACGAGGAGGATGGTGCGCGGGTCAGTGCCGGTCTGGATGAGGTGCGCCACTCGGTGCACAATGACCCGCGTTTTGCCACTGCCGGGACCTGCCACGACGCACACCACGCCGCCGGGTGCAGTCACGGCAGCGCGTTGCTGCTCGTTCATGGAGCTCAAGTCGACGGGCGGGAGCTCGGCCACCAGGCGTTCGATTTCGCTGGTGCTGCTCATTTGAGAGAATAAAGCACGAAACAGCAAATGGAGAAAAAAAAAAAAAAAGTGAAATGTGCGAATATCAAAGGATCGGAGAAAGCATGGAGGCTGAGTTTTTGGCACTTCGTACTTGAATTGTAGCTACGCAGAAAGCAGTTCTATTTGTTGCAACAAAACCATCGCAGACAAAAGCGTGGGCACAACAAATTGCTCGAAAATTCAAAACATCCAATGTATGCACAGTCGAGGTGGGTCAGTGCAACAGCGCACAGATCTGAATCCCTAACATTGTCGTTCGATATACCCGACAGAGAGCGACGCAAATCGCACAAAACTGCAATACTGACTGAGTGGAACTTCAACCTCCCAACCCGCGCGCAGTTGGCGGATGACAGGATGGTCTGTTGGCGAAATTGTCACCAGCTGAATGTTCGAATCGACGACAAGCGCTTCTGCAGCCCATACGTATCGAACAGCACCTTGCTCGTCTCGAACAATCAGATCGAAACGGCCCGATTTGGCTTCGGACTGTTCACGAAGGACTTGAATCGCTTTCACTCGGATTGAATTTCCATCGCTGCTTCGAGGCATTGTAAGTTTCAGAAAATCGATCTGATTGTACCCTTCCCTAGACCACTCTTGGTGAATGTGCTGCACGCCTTGCAAGTACTCCGCTTTGTCCATAACGAGCTCGGCAATCTCGGCTGGTAGTGCAGGGAGAAGTGCAGGCTGATTCTCCAGCTCGTGTCGGCCTGTCAGCAGGTGAAACACTCTCTGCCAGTCTTCACAGGTTGCCAGTCGTGGAAGCAAGGAGAAGGCAAGCGGGTTTATCTGGCCCTGGATGCTGTGCAATGAACAAGCAAAAGATAAAGGAACCATCAGAAGGGCCGTTCTATTGAGCATTGGTTCGAGGAACATGGACGGAGCATCAATGGCTCTCATTGGCAAGAACAAGCAACCTACTCAAGCTCAGTCAGAATGCCGTTGACTTTGCGTGCCTCACGAAGCGCTTGAACGCCAACTTTGCCAATGCAATTTCTCCCTAGACTGCCGTTCAAAGTGTGAGCAGGTTGACAACGTAGCAAGGTCTGAATGATGCTGGCTCAATGTAAGCACTTACTGCAGCTCAGTCATCGTCTTGTTCTCTCCGAGTGCTGCTGCAATCGCTTGTGCTCCTGCATCGCCAATCCGATTCGTATTCAGACTGCCCATCCCCTCCATCAGTGAGCAATCGGAATTTTTATGAATCCCTCACATGCATCAGTAAAAGTGAGATGGCTTACCGGATCCAAATCAGGTTCGTGTTCACTTTGACAGCCTCAGCGATCGCCTGCGCTCCAGCATCGCCAATTCGATTGCGACTCAGACTGTGCAAATCCCCAAGCCAGTGAGGATTTTGAATGCTCTGCCGGATGACACACTCACATTCATCAGTACAAGTGAGATGCCTTACTAGAGATATTCCAGCGTCGTGTTCACTTTGAGTGTCTCAGCAATCGCCCGCGCTCCAGCATCGCCAAGCTGAGTCGAGCTCAAACTGTTCATCCCATGCATCAGTGAGAACTTTGGATTTCCGCTGCTGAAATCACCCACTCACATACACCAGTCAAAGTGGGAGACTTACTTGAGCCAAGTCAGCGTCGTGTTCACTTTCAGTGTCTCAGCAATCGCCCGCGCTCCCGCATCGCCAGTCTGATTCCAGCTCAAACTGCCCGTCCCTCTCCATCAGTGAGCACTCTCAATGTCATCTCTTGCAATCACCACTCACATGCATCAGTTCAAACGAGACTCACGTAACCTCGGCCACCGTCTTGTTCACTTTGAGTGTCTCAGCAATCGCGCGCGCTCCAACGTCGCTAATGTGATTCTGACCCAATCTGTCCATATCGCCTCCATCAGTGAGCCGCTCTTGCTGTCTCTACTTGATCACCCACTTCCATGCGTCAGTGAAATTGAGATGACTTACTCGAGGTGCGTCACTGTCGTGTTCACTTTGAGTGCCTCAGCAACCACTTGTGCTCCAACATCGCCAATCTGATTGCTCTCCAAACTGTTTCCTCCATTCTCGTCAGCACACACACGCTCTGTCAACACTGTGTTCCAATCAACTCGAGCGCTTCTCTTACTGAAGCCATCCACGCTCATTCTTGACTTTGTCATACAGCTCGCGCTGGCTCTCAGACATACTCTGGTATGTCAGCATTTTCAGCAATCAAACAAAGACTGACTCGATGCTCTCTACCCTGACACACGCAGGTCTATGAGGCAGCCATTCTGATGGCTGTTCCTCATTGAGGAAGTTTGGAAAAATCAGGATTATTTTCAGTGCAAAATTTTGTTGATTGTTGAAAGGGGAAACAACAGAGTGGTTTGCATTCCCACCGATCAGACCTACCCAAGTCATAGTACTCTTCGACAACATTTTGAAGTGATCTTAGAACATAGGACTGCACAAGAAACAAAAAAAATACAGAAACAGTTCAAAAAGGACGAAACGCGCGCCTCCCCACCCTTCATTTGGGTCACTCTTTTTCTTGGTTCACCAAGGACTCGTCAAGTCACTCTTTAGTTCATCAAGGACTCGTACTCGTCAATGTCAATCAGATCGTCCTCTTCGACGTCAGAATCGACGGCGGCAGCACTGTGGCTGCCGTCTTCGCGGAAGATGGGGAAGCGAAGCATGCCGCCAACACCGCCAAATCCACGAACAAACTGCATGCCCAGCGAGCTCGAGCCTGGAATGAGCGTCACAGCCGCGCCATTCACGCGGGCGAGGTTGAGCAGAAGCGGCACCAGTGGTTCGACAGCAACCACTTCCCAGCGCTCGGCAGCTCCGCTCCGAGGAGCAGCACCGTCCGCGGGTGGCGGAGGAATTGCGGATGGCTCACAGCGGGGCAGAGGGTGCGGAGGCTGGCTGGGGGCAGGCTCGGGAATAATCTCGACATGCACCGTTCTCGATAGGGAGGACACGAGCGTGCGGCGGGCTTGGTGCAAGTCTTCGTGCAGGAGGACGAGCTCAACGGCACCCGCTTCGATCGCGCGGATGGTATCCAGCCCACCAAAGCAAACCATCGACTCGTCGTTGGCCACCTGATCAAAGAAGCGCTGCACGGCAGCCATTTCCTGCTGTAGAGCAAGCCCGCTCATCACGTCCTGCGCCTCGGCCATCGCTTGGTTGAGCCCAGCACGACCGCCATAGCTCGTGTCGATGAGCTTCAGGACTGCAGGGACGAGACGTTGGTCCAGCTGAGCGTACAGGTCGCGCTTGAGGTCGGCCGCGCCCGCCAAAATGAGACCATTCACATTCAGGGCAGTGCCGTCGCCAGTGATGAAGGTTTGGACACATAAGGCGGCAATGCGGCGCACATAATGCAAGCGTGCGTCAAAGACGCAGCCGGGCGAAGCGGTTGGAAGACTGACCGCCCTTGTTGTGCTTGCGCGGGAGGTGAGTGTCGACTCGCTGGAGAATTTCGGCCTTGGAATCGCGAATGACAGCAAACGTGGTGCCGTGGCCGTCAATCACAACGGCGCCAAACTTGCGACGATCTTCCAGGTGATCGAGCAGCGTCTCGACGTGGAAACGCTTGTCGCACAGGTACACGCGGTTGGTCAGGGGCTTGAGCGGCTCGACTGCAAAGGACACGCGATGCAGGGTGAGGCCGTTTTCGTTGCTGTTGCCCTCGGCTCCAGGAGCAGCAGCAGCAGCAGAAGCAGAAGCAGACGAGGAGGCGGCGCTCGAGTTGGCGGAAGCATCCAACGCACCCTCGCCAGTCGACCGACCACCGTCGAGCAACACGGCAGCCATGGCGGGTGTCAGGACGATGCCAGAATGGATCTGGCCGGCAAAGATGGCCATGCCGTTGGGCGGTGGGGTGCGCATGAGTCGGACGCGGTGGAGGCACATTCGGATGGCTTCCTCCACGGCGAGGCGGTTGATGCGGCTGCGAATGTTGCTGGCCGTGGCAAGCTCCTCGTTGAGCATGTGCGCAACGCGGTGCATCTGCTCGCCTGGCGGAATGAAGAGCGAGATCATGCTCGTCCCGCCGCCCTCGGCGTTCGCCAGCGCAGTCAGCAGCTGCTTGAGTTGGAAGCGCTGAGCGACCTGTGCGTTCTCGCGACGGGCCTGGGCGCCGTGCTCTTGCTCATCGGCATCGGACGCGTGCTTGAATGGCTTTCCAGACGACGACGTGGCCGTCGCCGTGGCAGGGGCGCTGAGGAAGGCTGCGTGGGCCGTCGCGGCACCAGCGCGCCGAGCGGCAGAGTTCTTGACGTGTAGCATTTGGGGGGTGGGTTTTGGTACAGGATGACGCTGACGAATCGAGAAGCCAGCAGCGACTGTGTTCACCAACAGGAAGAGAAGAAGAGGACTGAATGCAGAAGACCGGTGGCGGGAAAAGGCGGGCTTTTCAATGTTGGCGCCAAGTTACGTAACGATGTGTGATTCAATCATTTTACTGCGTCAACACTGAAGCAAAAGAGAGAGAGAGAGAGAGAACTGTACTTTGCCTAGATGCACTTTGATCAAGTGACTCGTTCAATAAAAATTGCTTACGTGGTCTCTGACGTCTGCCAAAATCAATAGATGACAACAAATCCGCTCGCGTTTGACCAATTTCGGGGGTTTCCTTCATCGTGCTCCACCGCCGGCCGAATCCTCTCGTCAAACAGCACATCCAAGATGCTGATAATGGAATATCGACTAGATGTTCATTGGAAGGGAACAGGTCGAGTTTTCCACTGTGTCAGCGACCAAGTTTCAGGTTTTTGCGTTTTTTTGGTTGCTGGTTTTAAATTTTTGCTTTTACAGTTGAATTTTGACGTACCAAGCACATCAAGCAACGCACGAGCTGGTGCAATGACAATATAACACCAGAATTATTTTCTGTTGCACGGCGAGAGGTCAAACCTAGTTCTCAGTCACATGAGCCTCACCAAAACTCGGCGGGTGGGACATTGCCTCTTCCAGGTGCCTGCTCAGAGTATTCAACCCGCGGATGCGCAACAAGTATTACAAATCATTTTTGCATCACAAAGCAATGTGTTTGGCACGACAAGAAGTATCGGGGTTTGTGTGAGAAATCGGCAACTCGACCACTTTGGAAGCTCGCCATCGCCACCGATCTCTCCATCCATGCCATCAACAGCACGACCCAGCCATCAACAGAGCATTAGAAACTTCAAACAACCATCCAAGTAAGTGGAATCATGTCGACAACTCCACAGAACTTGCAGTATCAATTCATTTCAGTGACAGCACGAGTGGAATGAATCATTTCATTCAATGGAAAATACCAGCCACAGCACACGATTCACTCGCAAATATTAACAGAAACAAAACAAAACAAAACAACCAACTCGAATCTATGCACCAACGGATTCTTCAATCAAATTCTTCAAGCGATGAAACTCGTGTCGAATTGGAATCTTCAATATTCCCGTCCGATACCTGTTTTGGACAAACATCACGCAACAGATCAGCGCACATGATATTCAAATCACAAAGCTCTCCACCAACAGCAACTGCAAGCTCTGAAACAAAAAAAAAATCATCTTACGTAGCCTTGAGCAGAGTCTGTAATCGACCCCCAAGATCCAGAGTCATCGACACAACCACACGCGTATGGGCCCCATATTGGTTCTTCCGATCCGGAATGGGAGGGATGGCATACAGAACCAGTCCGGAAGGCTGAACCGAAATACTAAACGGCTTTCCCGCCTTGCCTTTGCCTTTAGCTGATGATGGTGAGGGTGGCGGCGAGGAAGGATCGGACGCATTCGCGTCCGGCAGAGTGACGAGCAACATGCCGCCGAAGAGCGAGTCACTCGTGCCCACAGTGCCTGGCCTCAGCCACGAGCGCACGACAGTGATTGAGCGCAGCCCGATTGTCGGAATCGCAAAGTGGCCTTGTAGCACGCTGGCCTCAGGTGCGTCGCGAGTGCTTTGCACTTCTCGCAACGAGCGAAACGGGTAGTCGCATGCACCTCCGCGATCCAAGGCTTGTCGCAAAAAGTCAAAGCAAATGTCGGGCTGGACGGCAATCGACCCTTCAAGGCGCACACTGACATGGCCATTCTTGGAAAAGTCCATCCGTGCAATAGTCACGCCGTTCTTGACGTCGTGATTGCACCAAGTCTTGGCACCGATTACCTGCTTGAGATACTCCCAGCACTGCAGGCGCCAGCTGGCAGGTGTATCCAAGCCGCTTGTCAAGAGTTGCGGCAGCGTCGTTGCATCAGAGCAGGTTGCAATGGCGGCTCGAATTTCCGTCTGCCAAGAGGTGCACTCTGCTGCAGACTCTGTCAGGATCCGGAGTGGGAGGGGCATTTTTCGGGTATGAGCTGCAGACTTTCACTCGGCACACGTTCAAAAAACATCGACACACAAAACCACACCTGCGGCAATATAGTAAATTCGAACAGCCGCGTGCACGACCTGCGGCCCCACTGTAAAGCCAAACGCGCGCGGGCGCTTGGGATCCTTCAGATCGTTGGTAATGTGGCTTGGAGTCAAGTGGATTGTTCCAGCTGGATGTTTGTCCGACTGAGAACCCGGTGCTTGGGTGAGTCGGATGATTGGTTTTCCCATCGCTTCTCGCGTCGCTTCTCGTTGCGAACACCATACACAACAGTCTGTAACAAAGCTCATTCATCCGACAAGCCCATACCTGAGCCTTAAAGTAATTGATGGTGTGGTTGGAATAGAGGACAAACCATCGGCGTTGCCATTTGCCTCCAAACAAGTTGGCGCCCATTGCGCCTCCAGATTCCTTCCAACACCTAATACCACACCAGCCCCCACCATATTCAACATCAATTCATGCGCAGCCAAACCAGGGACCAAACGTGAGGTTGACAATCTCGAGGACTGACTGGGGACAATTGCAATTTCGCAGCAAGTCCGCTGATCTGGGCGCGACAGTGAGCCCCCGCCCCCATCGAGTGCAAGTCCTGCATCATTGCTCCATTCGATTCCGTACCAGCCTTGCTTGATCACCACTGTTGGTCCAGAAGGTGCGGCGGCAGAGCTCTGCTCGCCTTCGTCGTCGTCGTCGTCGTCGGCATTGTCATGGCTCGTTGCCAAGTACGCCTGCAGGTCTGCGTCGGGCTCGTCGTCCAGATCCCCGCTCTTGAAGCTCGCTTCTGAACTGGACATTGCCAGGCAAGTGTCATCGAACAGTTCGTCCATGGTTCGGGCCGATCGAGATCAATGAAACTCTTGGAAAGTAACAATAAACGGAAAAAAAGAACAAGAAAAGAAAAAAGGATTGATCAAAAGAAAAAAAGTCATCATTGCAACAAAATTCAGACACTGAACAAAACAAAAAAACACAAAATCTAGTACACATGATTGCCATTCTGGGGCTTTTGACAAAATCACCAGAGCTTGGGCGACGCGGTGGTGCGGGTGTCCCAGTACTTTCCGTTGTACTTCCACTCAAAGTCCTCGTCGGTGTCGCCCTTGTGCTCGTGGTCGTGGTCAAGAGCGTGGTCGTTCATGAAGAATCGGGGGCTCCAGTGATCACCGGTCTTTTCACGTTGCTTGCGCATGTCGCGGTGCAGGTTCTCAATCCGCTGCTTTTCCTTCTCAGCTAGGTCGACGTCCCCTTGTTCGAGCATCCGCTGGTCTGGGCGCAGACGCGTGTCTGTTTCCGGATAGTGCTCGCCCTCACGCGACTCGTTCAGAGTCAGCGCGAATGTCGTAAACCCATAGTACTGATCGTTGTTTGGCGGCAGTGGGTGCACGCTCCAAATGCAAGTTCCCTGCTGCGGCTGCTTGCCGTTCGCCGTGTTTGCGCCCCCTTTGTGCGCGTAGAGAGATTGATGCCAGCATCCTTGCAGCTCGGCCAAGACACGGCCGGACGACACTTGCACGACTTTTCCAATGACTTCGCGCGTCGGGGAGCCAAAGTACCCCGATTTGACAAAATTGAGGCGACACTCGAGGTCGTGCGCCGCATTCGAAATCACCATTTCGCCGTAGTGATCCGACCACTTCTGGCCAGAAACAATGTTATGCACGCACGTCGTGACCTTCTTCCAAGTGTAGTGGTCGTTCCGCGCTGGAATGCTCACGTGCAGCACACCATGGGGGAAGATTTCCATCGACTTGCCCCAGAACTTGTTTTTGATACTGGCGGCCTGCCAGAACTGGTAATTGTCGGACTCTGCGTAGCATGCGCTGACTGGTGGATGGTGACTCACCTACACAGGAAAAACAAAATGGGAAAAAAAAGAAACGAAAGTACCGTAGATGAGCCATTTTTTTTTGTTTGCAAAAATTCAAGTTTGAAGAGAAAAAGGGGCGAAAGCATAAATGAAGCACTGTACCTGCTCGGCCATGAAACGATAGCCCTTGTCAGCGCGAACCAGCTCAAAGGTTTCTCCAAGCACCGGGTTGAAAGGCTTCTTGCCCGAACGGCTGAGCGAAGGCGCGTAGCCAGAGACGGCAAAGGCAGCCACATAGCCCTTGTCAGCGCGAACCAGCTCAAAGGTTTCTCCAAGCACCGGGTTGAAAGGCTTCTTGCCCGAACGGCTGAGCGAAGGCGCGTAGCCAGAGACGGCAAAGGCAGCCACATGCAGCATGCGATCAACGGGGTCGTCCAACGCTGCTGCACGATCAAGCAGCTCTGCATACTCCATCTACGAGACAACAGCAGCAGGAACACAAAAGGCCGGAGAGAAGTGAGAGAAACTAAAACAAGACAAGCAGAGCCACAAAAGCCAGAAACAGACACACACACACACACACACACACACACACACACACACAATACAAAAACAAATAAAAAACAAACAAAAACCCCGCCACAAAAGCACACATTTTCGAACGCAGTACCTGCTCGCAGAGGCGCTGAAGCGCGCTCAGGGGTTCGTTCAGTGTCACGGGCAAAGACACACGGGAGAGATCCTTGCCAATATTCTTTTTAAGCACGCTCCAGAGGCTCACATCGCCCTGAGGCTGAGGCACGGGAAGACGCACGCGGTACGGCGTCGTGACCGCGTAGGGGAAGGTGATTTTGGCCTGAGACACGACCGTGCCCTCATCGCTCGGCAAGGACGACGCGCTGGACCCCATGATTGATGCGTGAAGTGTCGATGGCCCGCCCTTGGGAGCGATGGATGGTCGGTCTTCCGAGTGGGTTTTCGAGAGCGTGCCTCGAGTAAACCGCTTGGCTGGAGACGAAACGCTGCTGACGAGAGACAAGTCCGCATCGACAACCTCCAAGTCTTGGAAGCGTTCAAACCGTCGCCCTGCACGCGAGATGCTATTGAGCGAGTCGGTCTTGACCAGGCGAGCACCAGAAGAGCCGCCCGCTGGGTTGGCGTCCGCATCGAGGTCGTCGTCGTCTTCCTCGTCGCTGCCAAAGCTGCCTTCATCGGAATCGTGCACAACGTCGTCCTCATCGTCCTCGTCGCTACTAACAATCAGAACTTCGGGAGCATCAAAGAACCGATCCGACGTGTGGGAAGCAATCGAGCCCCGCCGAACCAACGGCGCGCCAAGCAGCCCTGCGTGTCGCGGCCCGCCTGCAGTGGCCGAAGAAGGATCAAGGTCCATGTTGTGAGAGGAAGTAGAGCGAGATCGAGATCCCATCGACGCCGCCAACAAACTACTCGAGCCAGACGACGGCACACCAACGACCAACCCTTGTGCGCGTCGGTGCTTCTCCAGACGTTCCTCGAGAGCCACAGCTGGATCGCTCGAGGGCGAGGCGGAGATACCAAGCGTAGCCTGTTCGTGGATGAGACGCAGGCGTGCCTGGAGATTGGCGTTTTCGGTGGCAAACTCGGTCAGCGTTGCGCGCATGGCGTTCATCTCGCTCACCGCCTGCGCCTTTTCGAGTTGCAACCGCTGCAGCTCGATGTGGCTCTTGAGTTGCTCGTTGGCCACATCGTCGGTCGCAGTGGTCAGCGAGTCGAGCAGCGCAGCGGCGTTCAGCAAGAAGGCCGACAGCTGTTCTCCGGGAGGCAGTCCAATCGTGGGCGGCGCAGAAACCACCGGGTTTGCAATCGGAGTGCTAATCCCCGACATGGGACTAGAAATGCTGGGAGAGGAGACGGACGGGTTCATCAGGCGTTGCTGTTGTTTGAGCTTGGATTCGAGCTTGCGCTCCTTGCGCGATTTTTTCGGCTCCTTGGGCTCCTTGGGCTCCTTGCCATCACGCATGTCGTCCTTGTCCTTGTTACGACGGAACGACGTGATGCTCTTCGCTCGTCCAAGGCGGAAGGGGTACAGCGACGACGACGAACTGGGATGAGCGTGCATGTTGAGTGCAGGCGAGGAGGGAGCAGAGTGCGCATACTCTGAAACAGGAACGACGATGTGATCAGAGCTGCGAGATCGGAGTACTGGCGCAGGCCCAGCACCGCCAGTCGGCGTGGCAGAATGATGGGCAGTAGCAGCAGCAGCAGCAGCAGCAGCAGCAGCATCGGCAGTCGCTGGCGTCGTTGTTGTCGTCGCTGCCACGCCGTGAGCGTGCGGGAGGTGATGGGCATCGGGATCATTGCTGCCGCTGTCAGAATCTTCCCCATGGTGGTGGGTCGCATGAGCATCGGGTTCCGTGACCTGCGCAGTCAGCCATTCGAGAATCGACGTCAGAGTGCCAATCTTGTCCCGAATCCTTGTAATGTCGGCGTCTTCAGCCAGGTTTAACCGAAGATCACCGCCGTCTGTCGAGGAATGCGAGGTGGTGACGCCATCGAGAGCAAATGTGGGGCCAGCTGCAGCGCCACTCGAATGACCACCGATCGTGACGTTCGGCGTCTGGTGTAGCGCGCGCCGGTCGCGATTGGCATGGGATGCATAGTAGGTCTTGTGCAGCTTGAGCGCAGCCAACCACCGCGCAAAGTCGTGCCCAGTAAAGGCCTGAATGTGGATGATTGAGTTTTCAGCATCAATGTCAAAGCAGTGCTTGGAGGCGAGAACCGAGATGGCCGCATTGACAACGTCCACCGCACCGTTCGTCTTTCCGCGTTGGATGTCGCTCAGTGATCGCGAATATGTCAGAACGCCCTCATCGAGCACAAAGAATCGCTTGTGCCAGCCAATCTGCGGCCATCGGCGCTTCTTCCACATGACTCCGGCGTGGGGATCCGGGCGCGGTTCGCTTGGTGGAGTTGGTACTTGTGGTGGCTGCGTCTTGAAGCTGACTGTCTTGCTTTGGATGGCAGGACCTCCAGGAGTCGTAGTAGTAGCAGCAGAAACAGCAGAGTGCAAGTTCGATGAGGTTGCTGATGCGTTTCCGGCAGCACTTCCCGATGCGCCAACATTCACATTCGAATGGCCCAATGAAGACGATGCATTCGCTTGATTGCCCGTGGCAAGCACCGCCGAGCTCGATCCTGGTGCGGTTCCAGGCACAGTAACGGCAGTAACGGTGGTTGCTGGCGAGGATCCTGCCGCAGATGCGCCTGCGTTCGCGTGTTGCATCGCCTGCGGAATGGCACTGTGCGAGACTCCCAGTCCGGCTGATCCCGCGGCGGCAGCAGCAGCAGCAGTGGATGTCGAGGGCGAAGCGGAGGCGGCGGTTGGGGAAGAAGCCAAGTCGGCTGCTGCTCGGCTGCCGGTCGGAGACGCACTCGCCGAGCCTGCCATCGTCGCAGCAGTGGTGGCAGTTGAGGCACTCGTGCCAACACTGCCATTGCCGGCGGAGGTCGGGTTGGACGTGGACGAGTGGATATGGACTGGCACCACTGAGCCAGCATTGTCACTCATTGTGTTTGTCGTCACCAGAGCAGCACAAAAGTGGAGAGAGATTGCTCAGCTTGCAAGTGACTAAGAAAAAGGAAGAAAATGAATGAATGAAAAGAAGAAAATGAAACAGGAAGAAATGGTTGAAAAAGAAGCAAAGCTGAAGCTGAATTGGAACAGCAGCAAAAAGCTCTCAGATCAGTGCTTCCATCTCAGATCAATCAAAAGTAATCTCATCAAAAAGGTGCAGAACAGTACAATTGCAAGTACAGTGCAGTACGCAATGCAATCCGATCAGTCTGCCTTTTTGACGTTTTTTTGACAGGTTTTCTCAGATTTTCACAGATTTCGATTTTCACAAACCTCCTCGTTTTGCAAACAATGACAACAACACCGATCAATGCGATTGAGGTGCTGACGCAACTGCCAAGCGACATCCAGTCGACGGTGCTCTCGTTTCTGTCCCCCTCGGACCTGCAGCAGCTGCGACTGAGCAGTCGCGGGCTGAGCAAGCTGGTGGACGAGACTTCGACGCTGTGGGTGTCGCGCTACACTGCGAGCTACGGCAACGTCAACGAGTACATTGCCATCCTCAACAACAACCTGGGCTTTGAGCTGCCGGCATTCGTCCCACAGGGCGGGTGGAAGGGCGCCTTCATTGAGCGCCAGATCCAACAGCAGGACAGCAGGGCAACGGACCTCGTGGCGGTGGACGCCAGGTCGGCGTTGACCAGAAGCGAGCGACCCGCCGGCAGCAGCGATGGTGCATCAACGAGCGCACAGGCATCTGCAAGCACCGCCGCGACTGCCGGGACTGCAGGGGCTGCTGGGAAGAGCGCGGCCGCCGAGGACGAGACGACCCAAGTCATCACGCTGCATGCGAATCCCGCCTCGAGTTCAATGCTGGTGGCAAACGCCGAGATTGCACAGCCGAGATTGCACAGCCGCTGTTTGTCGAAGCAGAAGGGCTTCTGCGCGAATGTGAAAAGGACGCCAGCGATATCGAGCCAAAGCTCGACAAGATTGCTGCAAATCTCATGCGCGTGCTGGAACTCGTTCCGGAACATGCACCGACGTTCCATCTTCTCGCGTGTACACCCAGCCATGCGTTTCATCGAATTTTGCGAAGAGGTGGATGCAGATTTCGAGCCCGTGCGAGGTGAGAGGTTTGGTGGTTGTTTTTTGGACGCTTGACGTTGAATTTTGAATGGATCTAACGCGTCTTGCTGCGTGATGCAAAAACGCCAACAGAGCTCAAAAAGCAAGTGCTATCATTGATTGAAAAGCAGACAGAAACAGATGGTAAGGGAGCCGGTTTCTGCTAGGTGGCTTGGTTCGAGCAAAAACGTCTGACTTTGCGTGTTTGCTCTTTTGGAGACCATGTTGCCCTTATTGTCGACGACTATCTTAGCGAGGATTTGCAAGAAGTCCTAACGCGTATCTTTGCACGCTTCGACCGAGACGGAGACCACGCATGGAACCGGTGAGTTGCGCTGAGCCATTTGTCGCTTGTCGAGTTGCTACTTGGTGCTCACACCCTTCTGGATTGCCCTCGTAGACAAGAGCTGGACAGCTTTGTGTTTGCCACAAACCAGCAACACGTTACAGATCAGTTCTGGCGAGCCATCCGGCAAAACTTTACCTGCAACGCTCGTGGACACTTGCTTCAAGAGGGGCTGTTTGAGTTTTACTTGCGGCAAACGCTGGATGATCCTGAAGAGACGGTAACCATGCCCACACCAACAGTTTTGGCTTTGTTCGAGCATGCTGTACTGGTTTTTTTTGTTTCAAGTGTCGAGATTCTGACTGTTTGCAACATTCGCCTTTTTTTTTATGTCTGGCTTCAGTGGAAGGACATGCGCACGCACGGGTTTGACAGCTTTTTGCGCTCGGACGAGACTGCACGTTCTGCCTAGGTCCCCAGCAGGCGCTTTTTCTCTTTGCCTGCTTTCGAGCAAGTCGTTTGAGTCGTTTGTAGCTCTCTTCATCGAATTCACTTCCCTTCGACTGTTGTTGTTGTTGTTGTTGTTGTTGTTGTTGTTGTTGTTGTTGTTGTTGTTGTTGTTGTTATTGTTGTTATTGTTGTTGTTATTGTTGTTATTGTTGTTTTGGTGATCTTCTCATTGTTGATTTTTACAGTTTTTTTCCCCCATTTTTGTGACAACCAAAAACCGCACTTTTTTTGGTTTGAGGTTTTATTTTTTATTTTTTTTATTGTTGTTCGCTGCTTCCAAACTCAGACTTCAACAAGCACGCAAAAAAACAACTCACAACAATCTCATCCATGTCTGTCTCACCCAACGGCGGCGGCGGTGGCGGTGGCGGCGGCGGCAGAGTCAAGCGCAGTGCGTCGGAGGATGATGATGCGGACTGTGAATTGACCGCCGCTGTTGCTGTGCTCCGAGACAAGCAGCGCGAGCTCGACCGCGTCAACAGCGACCTGCACTTCTACCTTCAGAAGATAGAACAAGAGCAGCAGCAACAGCAGGATGCAGCAGCAGCGGAGGACGCCGTCCAAGCGGTCGAGCAGCTCGCGCGTCTCAAGGCCGAACTGACGCTCTCCCTCGAAGCCCTGCTGCAGCAGCACCCGCAGCTGAGTGACCACGCGGCAGCAATAGCATCTGGAGGACGAAGAGAAGCAGGAGCGAGCTTGGACAGGAGGACTGCTGCGGACTATCCCCCTTCGCCCAAGCGGTGGCGGCTGGACGCTGCTGCTGCTGCTGCTGCTGCTGCTGAACAGTCCCAACTACAACTACAGGAGGCCCAATTACCACACAATGGCTTGCTGATGGCAGATCAATACGCCGGCCACGTCCTACAGAATGACGACCAGCGGGACGCGCTGCATGTGCTGGCAGCCGCAGAGCAGGAGCACCATCTCGCGCTCCAGCAGAGTCATCCCGAGGCCCACTTGACATTGATCCAGGCCGTGGCGGAGGCCAACCATGTTGCAGTCGCCCATCTGAGTCAGGCAGCTGCGGCTCCGACGGATGCACAGAATCTGCTCCTGCAGCAAGCGCTGTCGGACGAGGCGTCGTTGCCGGGGATTGTCGAGTACTCTCAGATTTCGTACGTCGCTGAGCAACCCGAGGCATCATCCTCATCATCATCATCCAGCTCCAGCGGGCAGCGGAATCCAGCAGCTCGCTCGTTGCTGCGAAACCAGCTGCTGCTTCACAGCGAGCGACACGGACATCGGTTGACGCTCCCACCCTCCACGGCGTTGTTCGAGCCCACAACACCCGTCCGGTCTGGCCCGCTCGGGATTGACGATTCCGAGTTTGATGCGATCGACGTTGTGCCGGCCTCGCCACGGCCGTCCGCGGCCATGCACCAGCAGCAACTGTACCAGGAGGCCACCCGATACAGCAATTACGGCGACTACGAGAGCTTTGAATCGTCCGCAGCGACGGCGGTTACCAGTGGAAGCATCATGCTAGCCCACGCTCGCTCCTCGTCCTACTCGACACGAAGAACGGGCTACATTCCAGGCAACATGAACGGCGCATTCTTTTCGGAAGTGACCATCTCCACAGGCCCAACGGCGAGCTTGCAGCCGCCAGAGCTGTCGCTGGGCGAGCTGCGAACAACGTCAGAGTGGCTCAATGCTGGGCGCATCCTCGAGCTTGCCCAGCAACACAGCGATATGGGTATGATGGCACCTCCAGCCTATGCTGAGCAGGGAAATGCTGGGTTGTGGTTGTAGCTATCAGGGCTGTTTGTTATTTTGCTTTTTTTGTATTTGTATGCGACAAGGGCTTCATTTCAGGGTTGATTTCTCTGTCAAATTTCGATTGTTTGGGCTCCGGACAATGTGATAGTGTGAATGTTTGTCGACGACCAGCGATTTGAACAGAAAAAGACGAAAAAAAAACGTAGCCCCAAGCCAAAAATCTTGACAGTTGACAACAAAACTATCTACAAACAAACAAAGCAAACCTTTACACCAACGATAACTAATGCGAAACAAAGCAAAATTCCAACCAACGGGCTTTTCGTCAAGTCTGACGGGGAGTGTCAATTCCCTTGTCGATGGTAAACTTTTGCAGAATCAACACAAAGTCACGCATCTGGTCGCAAAAGTCGCAGATGGCGGCAATAATTTGCTCATCGGTGACATCATCGCGGCGCCTGAGTTGTGCCATGAAAGTTGAATACGCTGGTAGTGAGAGCAAGGCGACCTACGAAAGAAAACACACCAAAAGGAGTTGAGAAGTGAGCGTGCTTTCATTTCTGCAGTCAAACTTGGCAAGCCACCAAAGAGCAGGGTACATTGAATAGGCCTCGAGACACCATGCCATAGAATGGCTCAAGAGATTGCTGATATGCTTTGGTGGCAGCGACAGAAACAACTTTTTCGCCCTTTCCAATGTTGTCGAGAAATCCTATCACAAACTCGAGGGCTCTGCGCGCAAGAGGTTCCAGCCCATTCAAGTATTCGCAGTGAGAAGCATACACTCGACGAATCGTGAAGCCACACAATCGAGACGACAAGTACAACAACAACAAATTCTGTACCGTTTCAGCCACAGCAGTCCAATCGCACAAGACTCTGCATTTCGATGCGTGCCGGCGCGCACCTCTGCGTCGACAATTCGCTGCAACGTCAGACACCGTTCTGGAGCTTGTTCGAATCGCAGTTGGAGGCGCTGGGGATTTTGACACAGGGTAAACCGGATGCGTTCATTGTGAGAATCCAGGCAATGTTTCCCCGCCACCTCCAAAATCAGCAAGCGCTCAGAGACGATGCCTCATCTTGGGAGCATACCTCAATGTTATTCGCCATGTCGGCTTTGATCGGGTAGAATGTCAACATTCCAAGCGTATCTGCACACCAAGGAACGAAAGCGTTGATAAGTCAATAAGAGTCAATAAGCCCACTCAACATGTGGAGCGAGCATGCACTTGATACTGAAATTCGCTAACTGCGCAATGACAATGACAACAACAACAACAACAACAACAACAACAGCTCAGCGTAGCGGTAAGCGGCTTTTACCAAAGAGCGGAATGGTTGCGTGTACGGCGTTGAGGAACGGCAGCGTTGCAATTCCATAGTCACCGCCAATGGGAATGTCTGCGAACGAGTATGGCATTGTGTCAAAGAACGTCGCGGGTTGCTGCGGCGCGGCGGGCGTCGCTGCTGCTGTGGCTGCGGCTGCTGGCTGAATGTCGCTCTGGCTGAGTGGAAGTGACATTTGAACAAATTGCTGTCGCCCAGAAAGAGAGAGAGAAAGAGACTGAGTTTTATTTAGCAAATGGATATGGAATAGCGGAGCAAAAGAAAAGAAACATGGGGGGGGGGAATTACAACTGGAATGGATGAATTTACGAGAAACAAAGACCAGATGCTCGCGTCGTGCAAAAATGTTGAACTCCATGATGCATTGTGCACAACACACAGTCACACAGTCACTTTGACGAGCATTCATAGGAACAGAATAGAAACAGCATGGCATGGCCGATTGCTTTTTTTTTTTTGTGTGTTTTCAAAGCTTGGCCTTGGCACCCTGGAGAACCTTGTCGAGCTTGGTAGCAAGAGTGACGTTGCCCTTGACCTTGAGCTTCCCAGACATGAATGCCTGCACAATAGCACAAGCAACGCATGTGAGTGCAAATTGATTCAACAGCAACTCTCACAGACTCGCAAAACCACCTCCCTCTGTCCTCCCCGATACCAATAACGAATACCAATACGCACCTTTTGAGGATTGATCGTGCCAGCAACAAGGGCCGCAAAGTCTTCGTCGGAGACGGTAATGGTGCAGCCGGGCGCGGCGGCGGCGGCCTTGGTGACGGAGCCGGCGCCGTTCTTGAGGTCGATCGTCCATTGCGCAGCGTCCTTGCCACCCTTGGTGATGTTGAACTGGTACACAACGTTGACTTGCTGGACGAGTGCGGGCGTGGCGGCGACGCGGCGACCAATTTCGGCAAATAAGCCGTCGGAGACAAGACCGGCTGATGAGGCTGATGATCCAGTCGCTGGGCCAGCAGCAGCAGGAGCAGCAGCAGGGGCAGCAGGAGCAGCGCCAGACTGGGCAGCGGCAATCGCAGCAGCAGCTTCCTTGGAGTACTGCTTGAAGATGCCCTCGAGCTTGGTGGCGAGCATAATGTTGCCCTTGACCTTGAGCTTGCCACTCATGAAGGCCTTCTGAGCCTGGAGCTTGCCCGAGCCGAGCGCAACAAAGTCGTCGTCGGACAGCGTCACGGTGCAGTTGGGCGCAGTTGCAGCACCCTTCGACACGGAGCCAGCGCCCGTCTTGAGATCGACCGTCCACTGGGCGACCTCCTTGCCGTCCTTGGTAATGTTGAACTGGAAGATCGAGTTGACCTTCTTGACGACGTCGGGGTTTTCGGGGATGCGGCGCGCAAGCTCGTTCATGAGCACCTCTGAGAGCAGTGTAGCAGGCATTGTGTGTGTGTGTGTGTGTGTGTGTGTGCGAGAGAGGTGTGCTGTTTTGGTTGAAAATGGGAGGGTGAAGGGAGGGACCGACGGAAAGAGGAGACTGAGGTGGATGGACAAAATAGGACGAGTGATTGAAGGGAACATTGAATTGATCTCGTTGAAGAAGAAGAGGGCACTCTCTAGTACAACAACACGAGGTGGTGCACAAGCAAAAAAAAAAAAAAAAACGAACAAACAAACAAGCAAACAAGCAAACAAGCAAACCAACAAAAGGGCAACGGAGACCAAAACGCGACTACAGTACCGCACGCTCTTCAGTTTTGCAGATTTGGATTGGGGTGGCGTGCAGGATCGTCAGGCAAGCTTTCGATCAGATCGACGCTGCGACCGAGGGGAGGAGCATAGGAAAACAAAAACCAAATACACCTGCACCAATACTGTACAAGCAAAGGTTCGACTGAGAAAATCCTTTCAATTCCACAGCTCTTGCCCCCCGTTGATCTTGTGTGCAACCATTTCCTCATCGAACACTTTCGAACTCGTTAAATACGGACAGCTTCCCACTTCCTTTTTGAGATTCACTCCTTCTTTCTCAGCAACAACAACAATGGCTCAATAATTTTTGTTTTTCACGCTCAGCGTTTTCCTTCAACGTTGATCTCGGTGCCTTTCTCCCCCTCCGTCTTGTCTGGCCTTACCCTGCTCTTTTCATCTCTCAATTCATTTACGATGCAAGCTATTCACGCAGCTTCATCGTGTGTGTCTGGTTCCAATCGGTGACAGCGATGTTGCAATCCTGTTGCAATCCTGTCTGTCGTCATTTCTTCCACTTCACTTCTCTGTTGATCCATCCGCTTTTTGAGCTCTTCTTTCGCTCAATTCAATGATCTTTCTTCAATCCCTTTTGACATCAAGCAATCTCTGAGTCGTTCCAATCGCGACCAAGATGTGATTCATTGACCCTTTTTTGGCTGCATGTCGTCATTTTGCCTTTCCATCTTTTCGCTCTGAGCTCTCTTTCGCTCAATTCTACCATACTTTTACATACTCTTACATCAATCCATCTCTGTGTCGTTCCTTTCTCGACCCAAGACGTGATCTCTTTTTTTTTTTGTTCTTGTTCTTCCTTGGCTTTTTTGGTTTTTGTTCGTTCAACAGCAAAACAAATGTTGTCGCGAGCAAAGTATCCTAAAAATCTGAGAGAAAAACAAAAACAAAAAGAATCATCACGGCTGAACGAAAATGCCGCCTACTACGACCACCGGTTTTGCAGCACCAGCAGCCAGCTCCACAAGCGAGGTTGGCTCGACCTTGTCCGAGTCCTCCGTTGCCGCTGGCGTTGGATCTGAAGCTGCAACCGATTTCCCGGCAATGGATTCCTTGCTGGACAACTTGCCCACTTTGTCCACTTTACCCACTGGCACTCCTACCAATCCCAATGATCCCCGCATCACGACCATCACCGAGCAGCTGTCCGCCAGAGGCATTGCGTTCATGCTGCACCATCATGCTGCCTTGGATACCGTCGAGGCGTGCAAGGCGTACCGCGACGCCACCGATGCCACTGCCAATCCCCACTTTGGCTACTGCAAGAATCTGTTTGTGCGCGACAAGCGTGGCGCACGCTACCTCATCGTGGCACACGAGGACACGACCGTTCACATGCCGCACGCGCGGCGCGTTCTCAATGCAGCCCGCTCCTTCTCGATGACCACGCCCGCCGAGTTGCTCGAATCTCTTGGCGTGCTGCCGGGCTGTGTCTCTCCCTTGGCCCTGCTGACAGACTTTGTCCGGCCAGCTGGCGAGCGGACTGTGAGCGGCGTTCTTCTGGATCGCTCCTTGTTTGCCGAAAAGTATTCGCACCTCTTTTTCCATCCGCTCGTCAACACTGCGAGTATCGGCCTCTCTCCCGCGTCCTTGTTGTCCTTTTTGCAAGAACTGGGAGTCCCAGTGCTGCTTGACGCGATGAGCGAAGGTCAAGCTTGATTGTGTGTTTTTTTTTTTTGTTTTTGAAGTTTCCATGCTTTCCGCGCCTGTTCGTGTTTTTCTGCCTCATTTCGTTGGCAGTGTATGTGGCTTTGTTCTTCTCGAGGATACAATGATCCTGCATTTGTTCAAACATATGAAGCATTGAATGGGGGCAGCTCAGTCGTTTGTCTGTTTCGAATCGCCGAGGCGCTCACCATGGATTGGACAGCCCGCTTTCACGAGCAGAGTCGGGACTTTCCAACCTCTGACGACGATGCCTCCGACAATGCTGCTGATACCCACGGACAGAGCGAGAGTCACCAGGGCGGATCAGCAAGTGCTCGTTCCGGCACGCAAACGCATGCGGCGGCGGTGGTTCGGTCACCGTACTTTGGTCACCACAAGCACGGGACTGCTGGTTCAAGCTCGAGTGCAGATCGTGCAATGACGATGGAAGACGAGCATGCAGCCGAGCCAATGGACGAGGGGGACGCCGCGGAACTCGGATTGCACCAACAGGACGAGGACGAGGACGAGGAGGAGCTTTGGGAGCAGGTCGGACCGGCTCAAGAGGCGGACGACCACCCGCATTCAGAGCAAGCGGAACAAGATGCAGAAGAAGCAGAAGATGCAGACGAAGCCGAAGACGCAGGGGACGAAGGTGAGCACGATGAAACTGGAAGCGATCGCCGTCGCGCGAAATTTCATGATGACGCGCGCGCTGGTTGCAACAACATGGCTTTGTGCACTGGATTGGGTTTGTTGTTGGTGATGGATGGTTTAAGCTGGGACGGGCACAGCGACGGGATGATCGTTGTGGCGATTGTTTGCCTCAGAATTGGCCACACCAGCTCACAATGGCTTTGCGCTTCAATAGGCACACTTCCAAGCGATAGAATTACCAGCAACATCGAACTGTCCTTGTTTGTGGAGAACCCGGCGAATGCAAAGAGGTCGGCATGTCCACTTCCATCGCAATGTTATGTTCTGCTCGTTCAACTTTGATTTTTCATCGGGCACCTTTGTTTGTTTCAACAACAGACGCCTCACGGAGAGGGAACAGCTGCAAAAACAGCTCGCACAACAAGAAAGAGCAACTGCCAAGATATTGCACCGAGTGCACCTTGCGTGCCTGCTTGCCAACGCGTTTTGGCGCAACCTGCTCAGCAACGACGAGACAATCAGGGCTGCAGTGTTGTCCGTCGTTCCGGCGTCGTTGCTGGCACAACGGCGGGATACCGACTTTTTAAAAGACGCTGCTCTGTGGTATCGTGGAGCATTTCGGGTGGTGCAGCGGCAGCCACCGCCACATCGCGCCCAGTTGCCTCTACCTGCCCCAGCAACCATGGACGAAACACGCTTGATTCTGCAAAAGACCCTCTTGCAAACGATTGCACAACGACAAGGCTTGCGCGGTGCACTCAGCATTGTCTTTACCGCTCTGCTTCGAGCACTCGATCTGGACGCGCGGCTCGTTGTCTCGTTGCAGCCCATGTCTTGGAAGCTCCCTGTCGCGACTGTCCGAGATCGTGTGCTTGCCACTCTGGAGGAGCTGGACTCGATTCGGACTGCTGGAGAAACGCGCCCAAATGCCAAGTCGACGGCGACGGCTCGCTCATCGGAAGCGGAAGCACCGCTCGTACACACTCTCACTCCATCTTTCTCCTCTCTCGCTGAAACCCACCCACCGTTACTGCATTCAACAACAACCGCGTCAATGGAGAAGGCCAATGCAACTGTTGTTGACAGCGACGACGACATTCAGATCATCGCCTCCGTCCCGGCTCCAGCTCGTGTCAAAACCGTGTCGGTAGCAACGAATTCCCTTCTTGCCGGACAAATTACTCCTCCCACTTCCTTTTCCGCGTCAGAGTCCTCTGTCAAAAGCAGCGGAGGGTTTATCCTGGCTCCTCCGCTCGAATCGGAACGCTCTGTCGTTGTCGACCAAGGTCGCACGGACTCTTGGTCTGAGGTCTTTCTGCCAGACCTCGATTGCTGGGTCCCGATTGACACGGGCCCGTCCGGCTTTAACAATCCGCTGGAGTTTGAGCGGCACGCGACCGCTCCACTCCAGTATGTTCTCGCGTTCGAGGAGAATGGTCGTGCCAAAGACGTGACCGCGCGCTATGCCTCACAGTGGCTGCGAAAGACGGGCCCGTCGCGCCAGCGACTGGATGCGGGTACCTGGTTTGCCGACTTGCTTCGCAGCCCGTTACTAAACCGTTCCGTGGATGCTATGCGCGATCAACGCGAGGATGCGCAATTATCAACGAGCGATCACGCCAAGTCGCTGCCAACCACGCTGCAGGATTACAAAAACCACCCTTTGTACGCTCTTGAGCGCCATTTACTCAAGTACCAGGCCATTCACCCTCTGGGCAAGCAGCATGCAGTCGGCCTTTACCAGGGCCAGAATGTCTATCCACGATCGCACGTCCATACTCTGCGCACCCGTGAAGCTTGGCTCAAAGACGCCCGCGTCGTCCGCGACTCTGAGCATCCCGTGAAGGTCGTCAAAGCCAAAGCAAACCCCAATAGTAGTCGGGCTGGTAGCAGCAGCAGCAGCAGCAGCAGCTCCACATTGCTTTCGGGCAAGCGAGCTCGAGACAGTGACGACGAGAATGACACACCGTCGGCCGGCGCGGCTGATGCAGACGAGCGTGCAGCGGTGCCACTCTTTGGAGAGTGGCAGACGGTGCCCTACGACCCGCCAGTCGCCGTCGGCGGGCGTGTGCCTTGCAATTCGTTCGGAAACGTTGATCTGTACCAACCATCCATGATCCCACGAGGATGCGTCCATCTCGAACTCCCCAACGCCCCACGATTGGCGCGCCAGCTCGGGATCGATTTCGCACCAGCTGTGGTCGGATTTAACTTTCACGGTGGCAAGGCCACACCTGATTTGCGTGGCATTGTCGTTTGCACCGAGTTTGCGCGCACGCTCGTCGATGCATGTGTCGCGGACGAAGACCGCCGCGCGCAGGATGAACTGACCAAGCGCCGCGCAAGCGTGTATGGCATGTGGCTTCGACTGACACGAGGTCTGCTTGTGCGGGCGACATTGCACGAAAAGTTTCTGCCAGAAGACCCAGCTGCAGCGTCAAGTTCCAAGCAAAAGCCAGCCGACATTCTGCGCGTCGCCATACCGGATTCCGTCCCGCTTCTCGAGCGCGTCGCGAAGGCCTTGCAACAGCTTCAGGTGAGACAGGTCAAGGAGGCGCACGAGGCAAAGCTGGCGACGACTCCCGCTGCCTTCTCTAAAAAGATTGCGCCCTACAAGAAATCTCGGAGCGAGCAGGCTGCTGGCTCGACCGACGAGGACTTTGAGCAGGCGTCCGCGCCACTCCGTATTTCACAGCGGCGCAAAGCTGTTTCGAGCAGCGAATCGGAATCCGATAGCGAGGATTCCTTCCAACGGCAGTCTGCTCGACGCTCAAAGCACTCCCGGCGATAAAGATTTTCTGCAAGAGATGCTACAGCAAAAGTCAAGTTCATAAATATCCATTGAATGCACTTTTGAGTTCAAACCAATACACAA
Organism: Capsaspora owczarzaki ATCC 30864; assembly: GCF_000151315.2. Taxonomy (NCBI): domain Eukaryota; class Filasterea; order Ministeriida; family Capsasporidae; genus Capsaspora; species Capsaspora owczarzaki. Next base: position 1,555,753 of record NW_011887295.1, on the reverse strand, counting down.
TAAATCGAGACTCAAATCTCAAAACTGAAACCGCGCCAGTCGTGAATTGTTTTCCCGCCAAATTTTACATTGCAGGCAATGCAGGCAGCAGCACGGCCAATGCGCTCTTCAGCGTCGCAGCCAACAGTTCAAACAAATCGAAATAACGGGGCCTCACCAGCAACGCCGCAGAAGCCCGGGGCGAGCCCAATTCAAGGGACGAAACGGCGGCGCGTCGTTGACGATGATGATGATGATGACACGCCTCGCAGCTCGGTCGCGTCGTCCAGGCCCAGCAGCAATGCCCCCGATGAGGGAATCATCATGTCCTCGGACAACACCTGGCAACAAACAGTATCGGCAGCCACGGTGCTTGCGAGCGACAGGCCCTCCTCCTCGAGCTCAAACCCAGCCCTCGCCTTGGGTGACTACACGCTGTGCGAGCTTCTCGGCGAGGGCGCCTTTGCAAAGTAGGTGCCGACTCGGGGGTTTTGCCCATCGTCAAGAGGTTGCGTCATCAGCAAATGACAAAGTGTTGAAGTGCAAAAGGGGAGGGGTGTTGGGGGTTGGGGAAATCGATGAAACAAACAACGAAAGAAAAATGGCGGGAAAATTTTGATCGCTTGTTTCAATCTGTTTCAATCGCTTTACGGAACGAAGGGATGATTCAAGAGATCCGACTCTAAAACTGTGTACACCTCTGATCGCTCACTTGGCTCTGGTAGAGTCCATCTGGGCGTCCACAAGATCACTGGCGAACGCGTCGCCGTGAAGGTCATGTCGAACAAGCACTTGCAAGAAGCGCGCAAGGAGATCGGTGTGCACAGCATGCTCAAGCATCGCCACATCATCTCGTTCAAGCACATCTACAGCTCACTCACCTCCATATATCTCGTCTTGGAATATGCTGCTGGCGGCGAGCTGTTTCACTTGATTGATCCCGAAGTTGGCATTTCTGCCGCCAGTGCCAAGTTTACCTTCCATCAAATCCTGCTTGGCATCGAGTATCTCCACTCGATGGGGGTGGTTCATCGAGACATTAAGCCAGAAAACATCTTTTTAGATGGCGTTGGCAATGTTAAAATTGGCGACTTTGGGCTTGCCACGCTCTTCCGCCACGACGGCACAGAGCGGGTCCTCACGACACGCTGTGGGTCTCCACCCTACATTCCGCCCGAGGTCGCTGCAGGGGTGCCCTATCGAGGGCCTCCCGCTGATGTCTGGTCTTGTGGTGTCGTGCTGGTCGCGCTTCTCGTTGGAGGTAAAAATACGTGTCGCACTTTTTTTTTGTTGTTCTGGAAGTCGGGGGGGGGTGCTTTTTCTCTCGTTGACACTGTTTCTCACGAGTACTTGTCGTTCTGATGTCCCATGCCTGTGCATTCTTGTGCATTCTTGTGCATCATGTTCTCGTTCTCGACTTCCGCTATAATTTTCTCTGAACGCTGCTGCTCCAGCCCTGCCATGGAGCGAGCCGACGCTTGCTTGCCCACATTTTGTTAACTGGTACAACGGCATCACGACCGTGGGAGTGTGGACTCGACTGCCGACCGACGTCATCTCGTTGATTCAATCCATTCTGTGCATCGATCCCTTGAAACGAATCACCGTCGCAGCCATCAAACAGCACCCGTGGTACACGCAAGTGACGCCCGTTTCACGTCAGGCCACCGACGACATGTTTTCTCAGCGTTTCGACGCCGTTGCTGCTCTCGATCTGGACTTGGACGACAGCTTGGATTTGCCGTCGTCAGACCCATCGCAGGGCTCTTTCTCTGCCAGTCACAAGAAGCGGCCCTCCCACTTTGGCAGCCAGCCTGTGCGGAAGCCCGAGCAACTCTCGCAGCAGGTGCCCCATCGCCCGCTGTTCAGCCCTCCTGGTCCCGCCTCGCCAGCAGCGCACATCCACAAGCGCGAACGTACAGACGTGGCTTCCACAAATCCCGAGACCCGAACTGTGGCGTGGGACCATTCCACCCACCTGGCATATTCTCGCGATGACTTGGACTTGGGCAGTGCGGAAGTCAACTCCAAAGCATGGGCTCTGATTGGTGACAGCGACCCTGGCGATGGGCCCAACAATTCGCAACCGTCAGATTCGACTCCAGGCTATGGCACGCAGGGCACCCAGGCTTCCCTCATTTCCCGCAAAACCACTCGCTATCTGGCAAAGGCGTCGCTCAACGACCTGCTGACCGAAATCCAAACCGTATTGCCCAAGCTGTCTCTCAAGCGACACAACACTCAAAAGCATCAGGTACACTTGTCGTTTTGATTTGGGGATTGGCATGGAGATCTTGTGGCTAACTTGAATTCTTGTCTTTGTTGCAGGTGATTTTGGAAAAGATGCATCGAGACGAGCCACTACGCATCGTGGTTCGTTTAATGCCAATGACCAATCGCACAGTACTGATCGACTTTGCTCGTCTCACGGTATGTCTTCAGATCTCGAGTTCTTGTTTTGCGGAACGAGTGTGCAAAGGGGTTGCATCCTTGCGTGACCTTACCTCGAGTCGATGGTCTGCAACTTGTCCTTTGTGGTTGGTAGGGAGACGGATTTGAGTTTATGCGATGTGTCAAGCTCCTTCACGGCGCGATCAAACACTTCTTGGTTCCAGATCTCTAACAAAGAGCTTTTTTGCGATTGTTTTTTTTTTCTCGTTGATGAATGCCACTGTGTATTTGCTCATATAAACCCCCGTTCTCAACGGCACACCAAACCAAGCAGTATCTCGCAATGACTGCGTGCAAAATCGGGATGTTGTTTCACTCTTCTTCTTATTCTTCCCAAAACAAACAAACAAAACAGTTTCGTTCGGATCAATGTCGTCGAGTTCCACGTATCTCGAGTGCCACAACCGCGCGAAAAACCAGCACAAGTACTGGCAAATCACCATCAAAGGGACTTCGACGCGTGCGCACTTTGGCCGCGTTGGCACGGTCGGTGTCGAGCAAGTCAAGGTACAAAGAATCAAGTTCAAAATTCAAAATTTTGGTGTTCTTTTCCAATCTTACAAGATTGGCAGGAGTTGCCAACCTCGCTTTCTTTTGTAGTGTACTCATTTGAATTTGGCTTTGGTTTGAATGTGGTTGAATCGTGATCTTGTCACCGGTCTTGCTTTGTTTTCACTCTCTGCAGCGGTTTAGCACCAAAGACGAAGCCGAGGATTATGCGAATGACATGCTCAAGCAAAAGTTGCGAGGCGGATACCGCGTTGCCCAGCCGCCAGCCGGAGGACACGGCGCCAGCAGTGGAGGCAACGACAATGACGATGGCGATGATGGCGACGGCGATAAGGACGACGACGATGGCGCCGATGACGAAGCGGATGATGACGATGACGAGGATCGCCGACCAGCCGGCAAGACCGCAGCAGCCAAGAGCCGACGCTCCAACAACAACAAGCGCTCTGCTGCGAGTGCCAACGTCGCAGACGAGGACGACGAAAACCAGGACAATGAGGACGAGGACGGAAATCCGAGCACCAGGGCACTTGCAGGCATGACATTCTGCCTGACTGGGGCAATGTCGGTCACTCGCAAAGTTATGACCAAGCTCATCCAACGCCACGGCGGCAGGGTTGCGAATACTGTCACTGGCGCAGTCACGCATCTGATTTCGGCGGTCGAAGGCACGTCCAAGCACGATCGCGCTCTGCTTCGTGATGATGTTGCCATCGAAAGCGAAGAGTTCATCCACGATCTCATCTCCAAGGCGATCAAGAAGGCCAAGCAGCAAGCATCGGCAAGCACCAGCAAGGCGTCGACTTCCGCCGCTGCGAAATCTAGCAAGGCGCAGCCTGCCGCTGCGGATGCTGACGAGGATGATGGCGGTCGCGAGCATTGCTCGTTTGGTGCCCAGTGCTACCGCAAGAATGCTGCCCACCGCAAGCAATACTTCCATCCTGGCGAATCAAGACCAGTTCGGCTGCCGCGGCTGCACCTGTTGCACCTGTTGCACCGCTTACATCAACCGCGGCTGCAGCACCCACCCCGATGGTTGTGGATGCACCTGCTGCTGCTGCTGCTGCTGCCGCCGACGATGGTACGGACGTTGAAGATGATGCAACAGATGCGGACGACAGCGATGCCGGCCATAGCTCGGGCTCGGACGCCTTTGTCAGCGAGTCCTTGCAGTTGGATAACTGGGACGACGATACCGCCAGTTCGTCGACAGCGGCTGCTTTGTCCAGTTCGAGTGCCGCGCCCGCTGCAGCTGCCGCAGCAGCAGCACCTGCCGACGAGCCAACCGACGACCGACCGCAGTGCCAGTACGGTGCGGCTTGCTACCGCCGCAATGCCAAGCACAACGCGCAGTTCAGCCATCCCAAGCTGCTGACGGCCTCCCCCGCCAAGCCTCCAGCGCAAGCGTCGGCTTCTTCGGGCAAGCGCGCGCATTCTGAGGATGAAGCCGATGGCGGCGCCGACACCAAGCCCGATGCTGCATCCGCAACTGCAGCAACAACCGCCGCCGCCGCAGGTGCTGGAGCCCGCAAGCGTCTGAAAATGGACCAGTTCAGCGACGATGACATTGACGATGCCGCTGCTGGCCAGGCGAGCAAGGTGGTTGAAACGACAGAGTCGCTGGAGCGCCAGGCGCCTCGCGATATGCAGGAAGGCGACTCGATCGAGATTGCCGGTGCTGGCGCGCGCAACTACTTTCTCAAGCTGATTGGCGGAGTGTACTCGTGCACTTGTCCGGCGTGGCGCAACCAGTCGAAAGCCATCAACGCACGCACCTGCAAACATGTCATTGCAATGCGCGGTCAGGAGGCCGAGGATGCACGGCTCGCCGAAGCAGAGCAAGCCGGCGGAGATGCCGACGACGACGACGGTGGTGATGCGCGCTCTGGCAAAAGACGGGCCACCTCGCGCCCGTCCAAACCGCCCACATCGTCCTACACGGTGGCTCCCGACTTGCTGCTGGCCCACAAGTGGTCTCCCGACCTTGCGGTAGACTTCAAGGGGTGGTTTATCTCTGAAAAGTGGGACGGCGTGCGCGCGTACTGGGATGGCTCCAAGTTTGTTAGCAGGCTGGGCAACACATTCCATGCACCCAAGTGGTTTACGCAAGGCTTGCCCACAGACTGCACGCTCGACGGGGAGCTGTGGTGCGGGCGCAACAAGTTCCAGCAGACGGTCAGCATTGTCCGTCGCAGCGACATGTCCTCGGACTGGCAACGTGTCAAGTACCTCGTTTTCGACATTCCCTCGCTGAAAAAACCGTTCGAGAAGCGCATCGAGCATCTCACGCAAGTCGTCTTGCCGGCCGCAAACGGCTCCACGTACTTGGAGATTGTCGACCACGTCCCGTGCAAGGGCGACGACCACATCAAGAAGGAGCTGCAGCGCGTTGAAGCCCTGGGCGGCGAAGGTCTGATGCTGCGCAAGCCCGGTTCCATGTACGAGGGTCGCCGCTCCATGACTCTGCTCAAAGTCAAGTCCTTTGAGGATGCGGACGCCAAGGTGATTGGCCACAACCAGGGCTCAGGCAGGCACCAGGGTCGGCTCGGAGCCCTGGTCTGCATTTTGGCGGACGGGACTCAGTTCAATTGTGGTTCGGGGCTGTCGGACCAGGTATGTGAAGGATCCGAGTGGTTTTGTGTTGCGAGGTGCTTTTCAAAACTGTTTTTTTTGTGGGTGCTTTCTTATCTGATTGTGACTCACCATGCTTGATGGCCGACTTTTACAGCAACGCAACAAGCCGCCGCCGATTGGAAGCGTCGTCATTGTGCGTTACCAGGAGCTGACGGCTGGCAAAGTCCCACGATTTCCAGTCTTTGTCGGAGTTCGTGCCGACGCTGTCTGGCCCCCGCAGGCTTGAAAAACAACATCCACTCTGGCATCACGCTTGCTGTTTGAAAATAAAGCATGCTCTTTTGACTTGATCCAGCGCTCTGTCAACCGCTCTGAGAAGATGCGCACGGTTTGCCTACTCTTGAAAACCAGGTGTTCAAAGACAGCCTTTTTACTCGTTACACAACCGCTGTTGGGCTCGCCACACGATAGCAGCAAAAAAACAACAACAACAACAACAGCTCGAAACTAAAAGGAGGCAGTCAACGCTCACAGGCTCCACAGTGCCTTCACAGCATGGGTAATGCCAACATCCGAAAGATTAAAGTAGATGAGGCTGGCAGCGGTGGCGAGCGTGAGAATCCTGAGGGCATTGTTTGCCAAGAAGATGGCTGGTGGTTGGGACGAAAACCAAAAATCAATGGGTGCAGTGTCAGACACAGGAACGAAAGCTCTTCCACAAGTCACAAGACAAAAAAAGAGCAAAAAAGGAGCAAAAAACAATTGCGTACCAGGCTTGGGGTGCACGTAATCTGTGATGAGTTGGTGGAGACCGAAATGGCCATGAATGGGAAGCTGTCACAAGAACATTCAAAGAATCGAGCGTCAGCAAAACAGAAATCGCCAGCCAGTGCAGCGAAAAACAACCCCATCCTCCGTCCCGCTTCCTCACCAGCAGAGCGAGAGCCATGTCGACGGCAATGTGCGGGTAGACGGCGGCGGTCGGGATGGCGACCAGCAGGCCAATGGCAACAACGCGCTCAAACTTCCAGTGGCTGGACTCTTTGCCGTGGGACGCTGCAGAGCAATAAACCAAGTCACAAACATGCAAGTCAATTGACCACACAAGACGACGAGGAGGAGGGCCATGTCCATGTCCATAGACGATGATGATTTTTCTTCTTTTCTTCGGCTTTTTACCTGCAGGAGCGGAAGTGGATGCGAAGGCGACGGGTGTCCGTGCCTGGGTGTGAGCTGCGGAGGTCACCGGAGCTCGCAGCATCATGCTCGAGAAGGGCGAAGCGGCACGAGCAGCAGCAGGAGCCGCAGCAGCGGGGAGCCGAGCTTGGGCAATAGAAGCGGCAGAGCAGAGAGCGCGGGCAGCGACCGGTCGGCTGGCCAGGATGAGCGAGCCTGCCAGACAACAACAACGAAAGCAAGTGTGTTAGAAGACTCTCACAGTCGACCGCCATCCCCACCTCCAATGTAAGTGAGTGGAGTGAGTGGAGTGAGTCGAACAAAGGACGGGATCGCTCGTTTTCCGTTCCTCGCTTCTGCTTCTGCTTCTGTCGTCGTCTGTCGTCGTTGCCCCCGCTTCCTCAATGCATTGGATGACGAGTGCCACGAGTAGTGGAATGAGAGTCGGAGGGAGTGAGTGTGGGTGGGGGGAGAGGAGGAGGGAATGATGATGGGAGCAGTTTGGTTACTAGCGCGGGGCAATGCCAAGCGAGCAAACAAGGACGACATTTCGACGAAGAACAAGAACTGAGATCACTCAAGGTGAATTAGAATGGGAGGAAATGGTGATGGTAATAGCGAGTCAGAAAGCGGGAAACAACAACGAAATCAAGTGGAAAATAAAGAAAAGAGAAACGAGAGAAAAAAAAAGAAAAAAGAGGAAAGGAAAAGAAGAGCGCGATTGCGAGAATCTGAGAAGGAGAGAAGGTAGCGAGATGCGAAAAGCGAGAGAATATACTATACGTCAAGATTGATGGCTTCAGAAGCGAAGGAATCAGAGAAGGAGAGAGATTGAACGAAAGAACGGCAGACAGAAAGGAATCAACTTGAATGTTCGAATATTGCATGTGTTACATGGCGAAAAAGACACACGCTGTGTTTATTCAATATGGAGCCGAGCATTACTTAACAGGCTACCTTGAGCCACCACCTAGTCACAGAAGAGAGAAACCAAAAACCAGCATCGTAACTTTAGTTTTTTGCCTTTTTTTGTTTTTGTTTTTGTTCGTGTTACGCGCGGGACGCACTCAGCGCTTGAATAAGCCGATTCCGATCGCTGATGGACTCGCCGCTGAGCATCATGGTCAAGATGTCCGACTCGTTCTCGACATCGACGACGCGGGGACCAAGGGCACGCACGGCGGCAAGCTTTTCTGCGGCAAACTTGAGCGAGCAAAGCACCGAGCCGACCTGCCTGGCGGTAAACATGTAATTGTTGGCAGCGATGCGTGTAATGTCTTCGCGCGTGCGGGGGTTGTCGCTATCGCGCAGCCGAGCGAGCAGCGTGGTAAACTCCTCTGCGGGAATGACAAGCAGCGGCGGCTCGCTGCCATTCTCCTCGCCGTGGCCGTTGCCCGAGAACAAAAAGGAGACGGGCGATCCGCGAGTGGACGTGGACGGCGACGTTGTGAGCGAGCGGAGCAAATCGGCCGTGTCATTGATGGAGGCGCTGTTCGAGACTGCCGAGGGGGTGGCAGCGGATCCAAGACCTGCTGGCGGAGAGCGGTGTTGGTGCTGCTGTTGGTGCTGCTGTTGGTGCTGCTGCTGCTGCTGCGGCGGAACGTCGGCCGCTTCCGTGAAGGAGATTTCGTGAGGGACGGATTCGACAGTGTGCTCCTCGACGCTAAAGGCCTGCGGCGCCAAGCCAAACTCGGACGCTCGCATGATGGACGCAACACCAAGAACAACCACGTCCTCTTCTTCGTCGAGCTTGGAGAGGGAGGCGGTTGATGACAGCGGCCGGGAGTATGCCTGTGAATCGCGCTGGTGCTGCAGCTGCTGGTGGTAGTACGACGTCGAGCTCGATGACACGAACGAGGACGCAGATGCAGCACTCACCGAGGACGAGCGGCTTTGGCCTTGGCTTTGGGCGGTGGGCTTGTTGGAGCTTGGCAGCGACGAGGTGCGGGGACCGAGTCCACCGCTGCTGTTCGCTGTATTGCCTTGGTTGTAGGCATCGCTGCCCGTATTTCTACGCGGTGCAGGTGCAGCAGCGAGAGCAGCGAACGGAAGAATTGATCCGTACGACGCTTGGCTCGCGTTGGTCGCGGTGCTTGTTCCCAACGACGACGCTTCGCCCGACAGTCCAGAGGTAGCAGCAGCAGCAGCAGTAGAAGTAGTAGTCTGTGCGCTTGAATTCTGCTGGTTGCCTGGGGTTGCTTGAGTAGCAGCGGTCGCAGCGTCGTTGGTCAAAGTAGAAGTCGAGTGATCCGAGCCAACGGCGCCTCCCACAGCGCCACCCGACTCTGAGCCAGCAGAGCCAGCAGCAGTAGCAGCAGTAGCAGCAGTAGCAGCAGCACTCGGTGGGCCGGCAGAGGAAGGGACGCTCGCTGCGAACGCGCTCGACTGCAGCGGAGGGGGTCGCTGGGGGACCTGCTGTTGCTGCGGCTGCGGCTGCCGTTGCTGTTGCTGCTGCTGGTGTTGCTGCTGCTGGTGCTGCCAGTGCTGCTGTGGGTTTGGAGCGCCGGGACCAGGGCTGCCCAGAATCAGCGACCGCAGACTGTGCAGCTGATCGACCAGCCGCTCAAAGTGCATCTGCTCGTGGAAGTCGCGCTTCTCGAGCGCTGCAGCAGCCACAGGGGGCGAAAGTGACAAGAAGGGGGTGAGGTGGTCAGTGAGGTGGTCAGTGAGTAAGCAGGACGAGCCAATCGCAGTCAGTCAGTAAGCTTGGTCGTTTGGAGCGACTCACCTTCTATCCGGACGAGGAGCTTGCGCTGGTGGTCAATGTGCTTGGCGAGTGCGGCGGCGACGGTGAGCGGCGGCTCGCTCGTTGGTGGCGCTGGTGGAGCAGAAGCCATGATGATGATGATGAATCAAAGATTTGGGGCAAAAGAGGGACTGGGGTTTTTGTTTTGGAACGGATGTGGACAGCAGTAGAAATACACAGAGAATACGAATACAAGGACATAAGAAGGTGTGGAGGGAGAGGGTCGGGGGAAAGGGCGAAGAGCGAGTTACGGAAGCAACAACATTTTATTCGCCACGACAGTCCTACGGAGTGGATGGCCAATCAATAGGCAGATCAGGGAAGAAGAAGCCAATTTCACGCAGTGCAGATGCTTTGGAATCTGGCCAACGAGGGGGGGGGGAAAGCGCCAAGAAAAATAAGCGGGTGGATTTCTTCGTTCAAAACATGCGAAAAATAGCAAAGGCGGACTGTTACCTGATCCGTGGAGACTGTTTCGTGTATCTGACAATCCGTAGATGGAGCGTAATGTGTTGGGCGAGTTTTGTCTTGCTCTGTATCGGTCGCAGCATCCACGATGAGCCGCTCGCAACAAAAATACAGAAACTGAACAACCAATCAAACCAAAAACGCTGTTGAACGGACCGTGCTGGATGCGTGGGGCCCATCAGCAATCGCCAGTATCGTATCGCATCTTCTCGTTCAAGTACCATTGGCTGCATTGGTCCACTGCCAAAAGTCACACACACAATCGATTCAGTCAATTCGTCAACGATGTTTCCTGTGCTTCAACCCCGTTAAAGCGTGCCCCAGAATCCTCCCGTCATCATGATGTATGGCCCAACTGTTTGCCGTGAAACTCGCTTGCTTTTGTTGCTTATGCAGCACGACTCACCTTGACATGTATCCAGTGAGCCGGTTGAAGAAGAACTTGCCGTGGTGCTCTGCGTAAAACCGCTCTGCATCCGCGCGCGTCCACCGCACGACGGCCGAATGCTTGATCTCGAATCGATGCTCTTGAATGACGTCCATGATGGCCTGGCAAAGTCAACAAACGTCCGGGTCATTCACATACATGCATGCACACATGGTAGTGAGAATTCGAGCGGCGGTTTTGGCAGTGTCACCAACCTCCCACCGCGTCGTTGTTGTGGGGCTTACCTGGACGCGAGCTGGGTTGGCAAACAAGTCGGGCTTGATCACGGCGAGGGTCAGTTGCCGGGTCGCGGCGGCGGCAGCAGCACTTGCAGCCATCAGTTCGAGTCAAAAACAGCTAAATCTGAGAAGACAAAAAAGGACGACTGAGACAAAATCAGAGACGATCCAAGCTTGGAAAAGTTAGGACGGCATATATCACAGCTATTCATTTAGCACCTTCTCAATAGGACAGTGTATGTGGACAGCTCGGCATTGACGTTGCATTGACTTTGCATTTTGCATTGGGAGCCTTGCTTTGGTCCCGTGCAGTACTTGCCAGTCGCCAACACTAATGTGCACACTGTTCTACTATATTATTACTTGTCCTCCTTCTGAGACTATTTCTCAGCCGCTCAGTCCTTGTTCGTTGTACGGCATTGTGGCTGTTTTTCTCGTTCTTGTCCCCTTCTCTTCATCGCTCGCTCACTCATTTCATCCCACATTCACAAACCCAGTCCATTCTCAAGACTAGACATGGGTCGACGAAAGTCCAAGCGCGCAGAGATCAAGACCAAGAAGGCCGGTCCTGGCCTCGAGACCCAGTTCAGCTGCCCCTTCTGCAACCACGAGCGCGCAGTCCAAGTCAAGATGTGAGTGCGTGTGTGTGTATGAGAACGAGGCCCCTCCCGAATGGCTTGACTTTGGGGGAGAGGGGGAGAGGGGCTTTGGACAGGGACGGCCTTAATGCGCTTCCATTGGAGATCGTTTCCCCCCCCCCCACCTATGATATGATGATGATGGTCGTCCAGCATGCGTTATGCTATGATCGTGCTCACTTTTGCAAAAAACGATCCTGGAATATCCTCTTGTGACAGTGATTTGCAACATAGCACTGCTCAAGCCAAGTGCAACTCGTGCACAGAGTCGTTCTCATCCACACAAGTCAACTGTATGTACTCGCAATCGACATGATTGAAAGAGCTTTTGAAAGTGGCACATTGATGCGTCAGCTGTGGAGCTCTGAGAACCAAGCAAAAACCAAAGCTGACCTTTGTGCTGTTGGCCGATTTTCTTTGTCTTTGCCTCACGCAGACCTGACGCAACCTGTCGATGTCTTCCATGAGTGGATTGATGCTTGCGAAGCTGCCAACGCTGGGAAATCCATAAATACAAAATCAATGCATCCGCAGCTCTAACCAGCCGAGGTTTAAAAATTTCGTCATTCTGCAGAAACAACACCTGATACGCGTGTGAAACTCGTTCGCACAGTTTGTATCATCAACTGTGC
>NW_011887295.1:1538316-1543679 GCF_000151315.2 Capsaspora owczarzaki ATCC 30864 | reverse complement strand
ATGGCCACTTGGCCGAGACCTGCCTGGAAGTGGAGCTGTTCCTCCAAGCCCACAAACTCCACGGTCAAAGTTGGCGCGGTACTGATCGGATGGGAGGATGACGCTAGCACCAGGCCATGGCAGCACGATGGCATAGAGCAGCTGAGTTTCGACATTCTGGGTGTACGACACGCGGTAAAACTCCATGCGGCCGCTGAAGGCACCAACCAGCGACGCAGGCTCGTACGCTTCATCGATGCGGCCGTAGCACATGAGCGCAAATCCGTTCGTGACGGCAGCCGAGTACCAGGTGAAGGACAGGCACGTCGAATTCTTGGTGCACAGGTACTGGCATTCCTCGTACGTCTTGACGCCGCTTCCAAGCAGCACGGTCGTATCAGAGCTGGTTCCGGCCGGAATTTCAAAGTTGTTGATATCAGCGTAGCGGCGCGAGATGAATCGAGGCTCGGCCGGGCTGCTGTAGTTGAAAGGGAAGACCAGCTCGGATTGCTGCACCGTCCAGATGCTCGTGCTGCGTAGCCAAGGTTTGAAAAATGGGTTTGTGAGTTTGCAAAATCTCCAACCAAAGTGATTCGAGCAACCCAAGACAGGCACAGCTTACTTGTAAATGGCTTCGCCGTTGATGTCGAGCCACGCACCGATTTCCAACAAGCGTTCTTGCTGGAGTTCAGGGATGCGGCCATCCGCCGACGGTCCTACAACAGGTTGAACAAACATATCGGATAGTACAACGCATGTAAGATGGGGCTGGACAATCCGAACTTTGCACCGAACGACGAAGACGTACCAATATCGAGAAGCAAGTTGCCACCGTTGCAAACGCAACGAACGAGCAGGGTAATGACATCCAGGGCAGTCAAATAGAGTTCGGCGGGGGTCATGCGGTTGTAGCCAAAGCTGTGCAAATCCAAGCCCGAGTTTTCCTCCCACTTGTGATTGAGGAAAACTTGCGCGCTGTACTCGGCAGTGTAAAAGCCGCCATGCACACCGCGTGTCTCTTCTCCCCATCGGTCGTTGATGACAATTTTGTCTGGTCGTTACGAAAAAAGAGGGCAATGAAGGATTGAGCCACCAAGACACTCACTACTCACTACACTCACTGCGTTGCGTTGCGAGCCACAAATGAGAAAGCACCTACCCTTGACGGGAGACGAGTTAAACAGCCAAGCCAGGAAATCGGGGGACTTCCAGAACGACGAGTTTTGCATCCACTCGCCTGCACAGATTGTGGGATGGATGATAAGATGAGTTTGTGGCATTTAAAAAATGGCGACCAAAATCGTTTTGGCCATTGCCGCTCACCATCGGTCCAGAGCAGGTCAGGTTGGTACGTGTTAATGATGTCGTGAAGCTGAGGAGTCATGATCTCGTCCACATACTCTTCAGGATTCGGTCCAGTGTACTGGCGTCGTCAACAATCCGCAAGTGAGAAAAAAACAAACAAAAAAAACAAAATCTCGTCTCAACAGGATCGAAATCACCATACCAGCGGGTTGTACCACTCAAACAATGAAAAGTACATGCCGGCGTGCAGATTGCGCTTGCGGAAGGCGGTGAACAGCTCGCCAATTATGTCGCGATGAGGACCAACATCAACACTGTTCCAGTTCCAGGAAACCGAGCTTGGCCAGTTGGTGAAGCCTTCGTGGTGCTGATGATATTCAATTTTCAAAGTTGTACACAGTTATTCAAGGCTCAACGCGATTGTACTTGACCAAAAATTACAAAACACAAACTGAGCTCTCAATGCCTACCTTGCTCGTGGGAACGACATACTTTGCGCCAGATCGTGCAATCACATCAGCCCAGGTATCCGGGTCGAACAGCTCGGCTTTGAACATCTGTAGAAGGAAGTGGCGTCAGTCGCAGTTGTGGAAATCTGGCAACCAACACGACTTGAAACAACATGATCCTTACAGCAGCAAAGTCCTGGTACTTGAAGTTCGGACCGTAGGTCTTGTTGTGGAAGGCCTGGTAGACACCAGTCGTGTCGCTTTCGAGGCGTTCCCAGTACCTGAGTCAAGTGCCAATCGCAAAAAGATAGTTGAGCGCGAGCAAACTCTTCACTTCACACAGGGGGTAGCGTCAAAATTCCCTCGATCAAGGATCGATGCAATTCAACACTAGAGCGCGACCTTACCATTCAGCATAATCGCCAACGACTGACCAAGCGGGAACAGAGTACTGCCAACAAAAACACAAATAGCAGAAGCAAAAGATGAACTGAGAGGCAATGATTGGAATGGCAGCAATAAATCCAACAATAACAACAATAATAATAACATCCAATAATAACAATAGTATTAATATTCATGGTCGCGAATGTCGCTCAAATGCTCAGCGGAACCGATATGACAGAAGTCACACCAAATTGGATTCCTGCTCAAATGTGCAACGACCACGAGCGCTGTGCCAGCACACCATTGCACTCAGTGCGCTTTGGAAGAAGGAGGTTGTATTGGTGCAAATACGCCTTGTGCAAGAGTAGAGCGAGGCGACGGGATGAGGAGGATGGGGTGGGTAGGGGAGCCGAAAGGGGGATTTTGACAAAATGGAACAAGAGCCAACGGCTGAAATGAACGACGCTTACCACTCCCCAGTGAATAAAGATGCCGAACTTGGCACGGTCGTACCAGTCGGGGATGGGACGCGAATCCAGCGACTGCCAGTTGGGCTGGTAAGGCTGAGCCGCGGCGGCAGCAGCAGCAGCAACGCAGCAGCACGCGAATGCGAACAAGAGTGCCGCAAAACGCATTTGAACAAAAACAGAAAAAAAAAAGAAAAAAAAAAGAAAAAAAAAAAGATAGACTGACACGACGAAAAGTGCTGGAATAACTTGACGATGCTGTTGATAAATACAGACTGAACATATAGACGAAAGTACAATATCAACACGTTCGCAGGGGTTGCGGAGGTGGCGAGGGTGCACAGCGATTTCACAAACTTCTCCCTCAAATCTTTTGGGTCGGATTCCATCTCCAATCAACAACACGCAAAACAAGACAAGTTGCAGAAATGGAGTAATGATAAAGTACAAAATTCCGCAGAAACGACACGCACACACACAAACACACCACACGAAAAAAGCGAGAGAATACACGCACACACAAACACACAAACACAAAAAAAAGCCACACCAAAATTAACGCAGCAAAACAAATTGCTCTTAAACTGACGACTCGGAGTGCGCTCGACGATGCTCGTTGGGCGCAACGAGGAATGAGGAGGTATGGGGTGAGGGAGAATGAGAGGCAGATTCGGGCTGGGACACATCACGACTGTCGACGACGTCGATGATTGGGCTCGACGCAAGAATGACCGAGGTGTGGCGAGGTGAGATCAACGCCACGCGCGGAGTGCGGGCAGCGGCGGGCGAGATGGTGGGCGTCAATGTGCCAACAGCACTCGACGCACTAATCGTGCTGGACGCCGAATCACTCTTCGTCAATGTCGTCTCATCACCATCGGCGTTCAAGCCTGCCTTGTCTGTTGAGGTGCTCTGAACGAGCAAACGCTCGGGTGCGCCAAGATCGCTGAGGGTTTGCGCCGTCGGATAGCCGACCGTGGGAACTGGAGGCACTCGATCCGCAGCAGACCATCGGGCAGGAAGTGCGCTTGCGCGGCCTTGTTCGCGCCAACGTGCCGCGAGCAGATTTAAAATGTAGGTGCACCACAACTTGAACTGGTTGGTCTCGCCAAAGAGTCGTGAAAAGCGCACGGCGTACAAGGAGGTGGGCAGCTGGCACACCTCGACATCCAGGCTGACGCGAGGGGCAGGCTGGACGACCACTCGAAACGCATCCACCTCTGAAAACGGAATATTGTTCCCGCGTAGCAGCTCTTCGAGCGCCTCCATCAGCAGGTAGGCATCGTCCATAAACGTCATTTGCACCGATGGGACGTACGACGAGCGCCGAGGGCTCGAGCTACGTCGGTCAATCAACTCCCCAAGCGAGGACTGCGAAGGGCTGTTGCGCACGCCTGTCGTTGCAGAGCTCATTTGCCCCGCAGTGACGAGAGGTGTCGGGGCACTAGGCTCGCTGGGTGTCGGTGCAGCCTCGGGCCATTGCCAAGGCGGACGGCTCGAACTTTCCGACACGGCTGCCGATGTGGACGTGGCCGATCCAGGACGGTCAGCTCCGCGTTGAACATCAAGCTCAGCATTCGAGTTCAGGTCGTTGACGATCGGCTGCGCCGATCCTGGGAGGCCGGGGCCTGCCGGGAAGGCGGTGTACGATGCAGAGCCGTGTAGCACACGCTGTTTTGTTGCTTTGAGCTGCTTTGGGGCACTTCCAGCAGCCATGGCAGTACCAGAGTCTCCCTGCATCATCATGGACAAAGCACGTCGGTCGATGAACGATAGTGGCTCGGATTCAGCATCAGTGATTGGCAAACCCGGAGCTTCATGGTTGGCTGTAAAAGTGTCGCGGGGCTCATCCTGAGCGGCAGGGAAAACATTGTATGACGCAGAACCTCGCAACAGACGCTGTTGGTCGCGATGGCCTTCAGAATCAGCTTCGTCCTCCAAGAGTGGTCGGGGCTGTCCACCCGAGTGTGGCGGGAGCTGGTCGCGTGCAAAGTCGCGCGTGCCGTTGTCAACCATACTCATGCGCTGCGCGTGAAGGAGACTCGCCCTGAGCACGGGCCTCCCATCAGCGGCAGTCGATGCGTGTCGCACGGGTGGCCGTCGAGAGGCTCGCTGTGACGACGCTTCGGAAATGTGGGACGCCGTTTCTTCCCGCTCCTCGCCGCACGAGTTCAGCAGGCCCCAAAAGCCGACAGTCCGATCAAACACGTACAAGGGCGATGCAGGAATGGCGGTTTTGCGGGACCGGATGACGCGCCTGGAGATGGACGAGGCGCGTCGCGGCGGCTGTGCACGATGCGTGACCTGAACGCTGCCGTCCTGCGACTCGATCGAGCTTCCAGCAGCGAGCCATAAGGACGTCGACGACATGGGTCCTGGCGACAGCTGTACTGACACCCGCCGCGTTGAGCTTTTGGGGGACGAAGGCAATTGCGGGAGTTCTGAGGAAGAGGGCGTCCCTGCTGGTGCTGGTGCCGCTGCTGTTGCCGGTGTGCTTGCTGTCAGATCCAATGGAGGTGGAGGTGATGAATTGGACGGTTTGACGAACGTGCTGGATCCCAGATCCAATTTGGGTGGAGGTGACGAGACCGAGGGATTGGTTGGTGTTGTTGCCGATGTCAGTGTCGCTCCCGCCGCTGTCGAGGCGGTCTGACTGGACTCGGCGCGAAGAGAGATCAAGGGCGAGCGAGGCGTTTGTGGCGAAAGATTAGTGAGGGACGGTAAAATGAGTCTCGATGTGGTCGCTGATGGAAGTTGGTCTCCCGATAGGAGTGTG
>NW_011887295.1:1532653-1538216 GCF_000151315.2 Capsaspora owczarzaki ATCC 30864 | reverse complement strand
ACGGGGCTACCGCTGCTGAGGGCCCGAAGAGACTCGAGCAGCGACGGGTTGGATCCGGACGCCTGCGCCGGACGAAATGGCGAAGGAGGCGCTGGCTTCTGGGGTGTGGTGGCAGCAGACCCAGGGTTGGATGACGGGTCGAGAGGAAGATTCTTTGACGCATCGGGTTCCAGCTGAAACAAACGAATGTACGACTCCTCAAACGCAGGCCATTCTTCCACGTCCATTCGCCGAAGGCGCTCCAGAATAAAGTTGTACGATGCACAAATGTCGTCCAAGCAGTTGATGACGAGCGAGTTGATGATGATTGGCTCAGAATACCCCACTTGGGTCAGTATTCGGAGCGCAAAGGCGCACATTTCGTCGTCTTCGTCCGCCCAGGCAGCCGCCTCTATTTCTGCGTAAAAATCCTCCTCCTTGTTGTTCATCCACCTGTGGGCTCGAATATCGGCCATGGTACATCGCAGCGCGCGATCCGGTTGCAGCATCATGCCGATCAATTCAACGCAAGCAGGATCGACGCCTTCTGGAGCCGCGTACTTGGCCTGCAAGATGTTCTGCTTAAGCTCCTCCTGGTCGGTGGAGTCGAATGGTAGTTCTCCAGTCACGAGCACGTACAAGATGACGCCAAGACTCTGCAAGTGATAGAAAGAACGACAGACAAGACAAGACAAGACAAGACAACAAAATCCAATTCAAACGTTGGTATCAACCAAGACCAAGAGCCGGACACGGGCAAAAGGGGGGATTCTGCAGTCATTCTTACCCAAATATCGACCTCTGGCCCTTCATATGGCTGCCGTTGATACAGCTCTGGCGCCGCATACGGAGGGCTCCCACAAAATGTTGACAAGAACTTTCCGCGAGAGTAAAAGTTGCTCAAGCCAAAATCTGCAGTGCAGAGGGAGAGGATTATCATCACATCCAATTTGCAAAGTTAGTAGGGATGCACCAAAAAACCCAATTCCAAGAGGATTGGTCTCGAATCACAAAGCGCTTCTTGCGGGCGGTCATACTCACCAACGAGCTTAACATTAAAATCGTCGTCAAGGAGCATGTTCTCGACCTTGAGATCGCGATGCACTATGCCTTGTCCGTGACAGTACTCGACCGCAGATGCGAGTTGAGTAAACTTTTTCCGTGCAGCCGTCTCTGTGAGTTTTCCAGTCTCGACAATGTGGTCTGAAAAAAAGCCCAATCGCCAATAGCCCCCGCCCCCAGAAAAAAAAAAAAAAAAACGAGCCGCATGCAAGATCCGGAGCAATGTGTCACATCATCCAAAACACGGTGAGTACGAGGGTAGAGCCACGGATTTGCGACGCAATTGAGCGCTGGGAAGCACGTACCGTAAATCTCGCCATTCTTGGCAAACTCGGTGACGAGGATGAGCTCTTCCTCGGTCTCCATAACGTGAAACAATCGGATGATGTTTGGATGCCGCAGCTCCCGAATGATGTGCATCTCGCGCCTGAGCTTGTCCATGGATGAGCTGTCAATTTTCTTCTTGCTGATAATCTTCATCGCAACCTTCGGGAACGAGAGAGGCCCAAGCAGGCGACCCAAGTGAGCACAAGCAGCGCAGCAGCAATTCGCACCCAGCACGAGTGCGCAATGGCAGAGAGGAAGGGGATGGAAGACAGCGTGACGTGGGAAGAGTCACAAGCGAACACAAAGGGTTAAGCCCGACGCTCACACACACACACACATGCACACGCACTGAATCAACGAGCACAACACTGAAGCCTCGACCATGCATGCGAGCCCAGCACGGTTGAGTGGTTGAGTGGAGGTATTTGAGTAGGGTGTTGAGGACTGCTTCTTACGTCGACTTCAGAGGGCAGGTGGACGGCTTGCTTGACCTTGGAGAAGGCGCCAGTGCCAATGGTCTGCAAGAGCTGGTAGTCGCCCAGCTTGATCATGCGCAACCGCCCACGGTACGCACCCCGCGTCGTCGCCATTCACCACACCAAGCAAAAAGGACGGGGGCAGTCAGGCAGGAGCGGGTTGTCGGTGGTGGTGGTGGTCAGAAGACGAGAAGACGAGAGGGCGCCAAAGCGAACAACAGTGAGAATTGCGAGCGGCGATGGAGATGCTGCTGTTGTTCTGGGGGGCTGCTTCCCCTCCTGGAGTCCGACGCTTTTGTGCCCTCGTTGGCTCTGGAGCTCTGGAGCACAGCCAAGAAGAGAGATTTGAGGGCGTCGTGGAGGTGGGAGAATGGACAAAAGCCAAGCTCAAAAAAAAAAAAAAAAAAAAAAAAAAGATTGAGCAAAATAGAAACTGTCAAATCGTTTGACAGCTCACTTTGAAAAAAAAAACTTCTAAACTGGTTTTTAAAGGGGGGAACGAGTTGATTCTGGTGGATCTTTGATTGGATTAGATTCTGTCGTTGCACCACCAGACGAAAGGGGGCTGCTTCAATGCGTCGATCGCTTTTTGTCAACTTGGAACGGCGACCACAGGCGTTTGGGAAGCGGCAAACCGACAAGCGACAAGGTGGACGGGATTAAGTCCGTCGCAACTTTTTGGGCTTGGTTTTTCAAACACGGGGGTTGTGCTGGCAACAATCTATGTGTGTGTGTGTCGGCAACAATCTAGATCTATGTATTCCGGAAGAGCACTTGAACCTTGGCGGTCTGCGCAGAAGTTTCGCAGCGGGGACAGATGGAAGTAGAATTTTGCGCCAATCTCGTGTCCATTGCATTTTTGATCTTGCTTCGGCTGTTGTTGAGCTCTTTGTCGTGATTTTGGCTCCCCCCCCCCCTTTTTTTTTGTCTGACCACGAAACAACGGCTGAATGAATCCGGGCTCGTCTCAGTCGTTCTGCCAATTCCATTTCGATGGTCGTCACAACACGCTCTCGGTCGACGAATAACAGCGCTCGCTTTATCATCGACACTGTTCCTGATTCAACTGCTTCAGCTACAGAATCAGTGGCAGCAGCAGCAGATGCAGCGGGCTCAGCGCCAGAACCAGCCGAAGTCGCTTCTGCAAAGATGATGAGCGAACTCCGATTCAAACCGCTGTGCCGCTGCCATGAGGTGCCGCAGTTCCTCCGCCAGAACTTTATCGAGTATGCTTGTTTTGCTTGTTTTGCTTGTTTTGCTAGTTTGCTTGTTGGGTGAGGCAGAAGTGCGGCAGCTGCGTCCCGGCGAGAGCACGAGGAGCGACTCCCAACCCCCTTCCCAACATGTCACTTCGCTCGGACTCGACCACTGCGGATGTGCTGACTTGCTTTGCTATTTGTGACTTGATCTGCACAGACGTGGCTACCGTGGCGAGATCAGTGACACGCGCGCCATCCTGCTGTCGCTCTTCCGCTTGCACAACGAGGTTTGTACTTGAAGCCTGTCACTTTGGCAGGAACATCTGAGAATCTGAGAGTACAAAGAAGCCTCACCCACTTGTGATTGCATTCGATTCGGGTCCTGTGTGCTTTTGACAGACCTTCAATGTCTGGACACATCTCGTCGCCACCATCGGCGTCGTCGCGCTGGGCATCTACACGATTCTCTACTACTCGTCCATCGCGACGCTGGATCAACTCATTGCGTTTTCACTCTTCTTCCTGTCGGCCGGGGCGTGCTTCTTGCTGAGCTCCATTTATCACCTGTTTAGCTGCCACTCTTTCGCCGTCTATCGCAAGGTCGGTTTCCCTCTTTTATCGTTGAACAAGGTTGGAATTTCGAACAGAGTATTCACAGCTTCTTCTTCTTCTCCTCCTCCTCTTTCTTGGATGGACGCAACAATCAGGTCATTGTGCTCGACTACATGGGCGTCTTCACCCTCATTCTCGGCTCGTTCTTGTCCGGCTTGCACTTTTCATTCCATTGCTTCCCGACTGCCCGCATGGTCTACCAAGGCGGAATATTGCTGCTGTGTCTGTCGGGCTGCGTCCTGGCACTGATGCCAGCGTTCGACGCCCCGCAATTTAAACTATGGCGCGTGGCGTCCTACGTGGCCACCGCCGGGTTTGCCGTCTTCCCACTGGTGCATGGCGCATTCCTCTTTGGGTCTGAAAACACTTGGCGCTGGTGGAGTGTTCTTGCGCTGTATGGGCTTGGGCTATTCTTTTATGGTAAGATGGGTTGCGATTTTGCGATTTTGTGATTCTGCGTGGTGACTGGAAAACCCAATCAGTCTCACCCCCTCGCTCCCCCACATACGCACTGCACCGCCTTGGCTTCTTCTAGTGTCCAAGTTCCCAGAAAGCAAGTTCAGAGGGCGGTTTGACATCTTTTTCGCCAGCCATCAGATCTGGCACGTGTGCGTCGTGTTGGCAGCGTTCTGGCACTACTGCACGCTGCATCATTTCCTGCACCGCATCACCACCGAGTCGTGCGATCAATTTGTGTAAATGTAAGGCGTGGGTTTTCGCTGGACGGAAATCCCTCCTTTGGTTTTTATGGCGTAGAGCGGAGTTTTGTCAATGTAAAAATGAATATGGTTTTAGTACATCTTCGTACAATGTCACATTCAGCACCTGTATCGTACAGTATTGGCCCTTGACCATTCCTTCTTTCGACGACGCATGTCCGACGATGACATTGTGTGGATTGATTCGGAAGTGAATCCAATCCAAACGAGCACCTCGCATCCGCATCGCCAACCCAGCACTTCTAGCACTTCCAGCACTCCCAGCACTTCCAGCACTCCCATCAGTCACTCTCATCCCATGCGATCTTCAACCGGGACGCCCAATGCCTCGACGCAGGGCCGCACGATTGATACCTTCTTTGTCAAGCGCGCGTCATCATCGTCCTCCTCCGTCGCTGCTGCACAAACCAGCAAACACACAGACGCAACTGTGCCATTGTTGCCAGCCAAACACTCGGCTCGTGAAGCGGGCTCGCGGGCTGATCAAGTTGCCGAGCAAAGCATGCAACGCCCTTCTCCTGCTTCTTCCAATACGCGCCAATACGCACCAGTCGTCCTTCCCTCTGACAATCCGAACACCGATGGATTGAAATCCGGCGCCACCAGTCATGGCAGTGCAATGCTCGCGAGTGCGACCGCAGGACCCGTCACTCGACTCAAGAGCTCCGACGCGGCCGGACTTGTCGGCATCTTGCAAGCCAACTTCAACCTGACCAAGCTGCGGCCGCCCCAGCGCAAACCTATCAAGGCCATCATTGACAATGCAGACGTGTTCTGCTGCTTGCCGACCGGCGCTGGCAAATCGCTGTGCTACATGTTCCCTGCGCTCACCGTTTCGCGTGGCATCACCCTCGTCATCAGCCCGTTGATTGCTCTGATGGCGGATCAGCTAAAGTTCTTGCACCAGCGCAATATTCCTGCTCACGAGCTGCATTCGGCACTGGCGCCGAAAACGCGCGCGGAAATCATGGCCGATATTGTGTCGCCCTGTCCGAAAACGAGGCTGCTGTATGTCACGCCCGAGCTCGTTGCCACCGAGCGATTCCGCTCCGTGCTTCGACGGATCCATGCCAACGGCAATCTCGTTCGTATGGCCGTCGACGAGGCCCATTGCATCAGCGACTGGGGCCACTCCTTCCGCCCCGAGTACCTCAAACTCGGCCAGATCAAAGCCATGTTCCAAGCCTTC
>NW_011887295.1:1433986-1532462 GCF_000151315.2 Capsaspora owczarzaki ATCC 30864 | reverse complement strand
TCCCCGATTTGCGCGACTTTATTCGGGCCATTTCCCGTGAAGCGGCTCGAGCGGGTGAAGCGGCTCGTGCGGGCGCAGCAACCAGCACGACTACTTCACAGCAAACATCACCGAAATCGATCGCATCGGGCATCGTGTACTGCCACACACGAGCAGATTGCGACAAGATTGCCGATGCGCTCTCGCGAGAAGGCGTCCCGTCGGCCGCTTACCATGCTGGCCTCTCCAGCGCCGAGCGAACGCGGGTGCAGTCAGAATGGACCGCAGGACGCGTGCCCGTCATTGCCGCCACCATCTCGTTCGGCATGGGCATCGACAAGGCTGATGTGCGGTTTGTCGTGCACTGGTCCATGCCCAAGTCGCTTGAGGCCTACTTTCAAGAGAGTGGACGCGCTGGCCGTGACGGACTCAAGTCGCACTGCCGCATCTATGCCTCCCAGGATGAGCGCGATAAAATGTCGTTCCTTGTCTCCAACGAGGCTCGGCGCCTCATTGTTGGCGAGAAGGCTGCCGACACGACCGATCCGGCCATGCTCGGCGACATGGACTATTGGAACAGTCCGCTCGAAGGCGACTCTGTTGCGCGTGGTGGGCGGAGCATCCCTTCTTCCAGCGCACCTGCTTCAACCAAGGATTCCGAAAGAAGCTCTGCAGAGCGCCAGGCAGCGGCCATGAGAAGTGCATTCGAGGCAATGGTCGGGTATTGCGCCGGCGTTTCGTGTCGACACGTGCTGATTGCCAGTTATTTTGCTGGCAACCGGTCTCAGTTGCCGGCTGCCTCGCCCGCCGCTGACGACAATAGCGAAAAGATTGATGCCCACACGCTCTGCAATGGCATGTGCGATGCGTGCACCAACCAGAACGCCGTGGCAACCAAGGCTGCCATGTTTTCGTCACGGATCGGCTCGTACACGAGCGGCAGCAGCAACAGCAGTGCGTCCGCGGCCAAGGGAATGGTTGCGTTACCTCGCTTCGACGGCGGGTTTACGTCGGCGTCAACATACTATGCACGTGGGGGCGGTGGGGGTGGCGAGGACGACGACGGCGGAAGCGTCTCGATGGCCAGTCTCTCTCGACAAAAGCGCCGTCAAGAACAGGAGGCAGACCGCGACAAGCAAGAGCTCAAGCGGTTTTTGACGGAGGGTCGTGTCGAACGCACAGTGCGGCACGAAGATGCGCGCCCCGACACGCGACTGCTCGATGCCAACAATCACACCCACATCCCTTTCTTGCTGGTGACTGTCCGTGAAGCATGCTTTGCCAAACTGCTCGACGCATATACTGCCAACTACCTGTCACAGTTGGAGACGAAGAGCAGCAGCTTGGATGCAGGGGTCCAGGAGCAGCTTGCCTCCTTGACTGCCGACGTCGAGTTTTCAGCATTTCGGGGGTGCTCGCAAGTCAACACCTACAAGGCGCGGGTCTTTAAGCGCGTTCGTGAGGTTGCTGATGCGACCCTGCGCGGAGTGCCTTACGATGGTCCCGTTGATACGACTCCGGCGAGCTGACGGTGACTTGTTGTTTTTTTGTTAGCCAATAATACGACCACATCACTAGCTAGAGAATGGAGCATGTTGAGATGAATAACTTTGTATTGTGACAAGATTGCCAGAGAGCACCACATCGATGGCACTTTTAGCAAAAAAAACGAAAGAGAAGCAAAACCAGAATTTACGAAATGGGAGAGATGGGTCGCATCCCAACCGACAAAGGGAGAAAAAAAAACCAACAAAATCAAACAAGGTGGGGGCTGTTTTTAGAAGGTGACGCCAGCCTCCGTTCGGAGCTTTTGCAAAAGGCCGTCGACGTTCTCAACCTTGATGCCGGCCTTGCGGACCGGGGGCTCCTCGACGGAGAGGGTCTTGATGCGGGGCTTGATGTCGACGCCGAGCTCCTCGGGGGTCTTCTTGTCGAGGGGCTTCTTCTTGGCCTTCATGATGTTGGCGAGCGAGGCGTAGCGGGGCTCGGCAAGACGCAGGTCGGCGCTGACGACGGCGGGGAGGTTGAGCTCGATGGTCTCGAGGCCACCGTCAATCTCGCGGACGACCTTGACCTTGGAGCCGCCCTCGACCGAGAGCTTGGCGGCGAACGCACCCTGGGGCCAGTTGAGCAGGGCGGAGGTGAGCTGGGCGGTCTGGTTGGCATCGTCGTCGATGGCCTGCTTGCCAAAGAGGACGAGGTTGGCCTGGTTGTCCTCAGCGAGCTTCTTGAAGATCTTTGCGACGGCCAGGGGCTGAAGGGTCTCGTACGCTGCGCCTTCGACGGGGACGTGGATGGCACGGTCTGCGCCCATCGCGAGGGCGGTGCGGAGCGTCTCCTGGCAAGCGGTGGGGCCGCAGCTGACGGCGATGACCTCCTTGACGGCGCCGCTCTCCTTGAGGCGGATGCCCTATAGCCACAACAAAGACCGGTTGGAAAAAGACTGCGGCGTGAGTTCAGGGGTGGGACATTTGACCATGATTGACTGGCGATGCATTGGATTGGAAGGTGCATTGGATTGGAAGGATTGAAGAAGGGCGACAAAGACAGCCTGCAGCCCAGGAAAGCGATGGAACAAGTCGCGAACAGACGATAAAGAAGACATTGCAGACAAAGGCATGGACGAAAGGGGAGCGAGGAAGAGCAAGTCATAGGAGGAGAAGGAAGAAGAAGAAGAGAGATCGGCAAACTTTTCTCTTCGTTTCGCCCTCTCGTCCTCCCACTCTCACTCTCACTCTCACTCTCACTCGATTCTCAATGGGCAACGGTGGTCGTCTCGTCGTTTGACTCGTCTGGTCTGATTCGACCGCAAAAGAGAGACTTGATTGACCTTTCAACGAAAGCCAAGAAGCAGCTGTCCTCCCTCTTCGACTCTCGACTCTTCGACTCCGACTGATCAGCCCGCTGTGTGATAGCACTGACCTGCTCAAGAGCAATCTCGTCGAAGGGGTTCATCGAGTGCTTGACGCCCTCAGTCACAACGCCAGTCTTGTCCGCCTTGACACGCGCCTTGATGGCAAAGTCGACAACGCGCTTGACACCGACAATCACTCGCATTATTATTGTTGTTGCAGTTTAAAAAAAAAAAAGAGTGGTTTGAATAGTATGAGAAACATGGAGACATGGTGTGATTACGACTGCTCACAAAAACACAAAGACAAGTATCAACAAGATGGAAACCCTGAAAAAACCCTCAACAGGCCAGAAACGAAGCAGCAGCAACAATACGCTTATGCTATGCCCTTGGGAATCACAATGGAAATGTCATCGCCAAACGAACCCCAGGAGGCGCGGTTGGACTGGTAGATGGGAATCCACACTGCAAGAGCAACAATCCAGACAATAATGTTGACCGCGCTGAACAGCAGATCTGTGTGTCGGGTCGTGGTGGTGGGAGAAACAAAAGCAAACACACAAGGCAGATGCACAGTCCCGCATGTCAATGTTTGTCAGTCAAAAGCAAAATGTCTGAGAAAATCTGAGCACAGCACGAGCCAAATTCGTCAAACAACGTACATCGCTTGAACAACGGGTTGGAGCCCGGTCGTCGGGCCTCGTTGAAGAACCACAGAATGTTAATCAAGTGCAGCCATGGCAGAGCCGCAAACCCCGCGAGGAAGTGTACGCTGCCCAACAGAGACAGAGGAAGGGAAGGCCAAAGTCAAAGTTAGACATCAACGGCAGAGCCAAAGTTCTGCTGCTGCTGCCACTTCGCTGCTCTCCACCCGTTCGAGCGAGGGCAAGTAGGAGCATAGCCAAGGCCCTCCAGCAGAGGGTGGTGGCGGTCTGAAGCGGTGCGCTGGAAGCCGCTGCACTATCGAACGAGCTCAAGTTTGATCTAGCGAACTCGCTCACATCCAGCCCTTTCCTGTTCCTGCCCAACGACCGCTACTACAGCAATAGCCAACAAAATGGTACTGTAGACTTATATTTGCGACAGATGTTGAGCCGGTCGGCTTCACTGAGCATGGTGAGTTTTGGGTTTTGTTTTTCAATGACTGCGCTCAGGCTGCTCGTGCTCGATGAGGAATTGAGAATTACCCGCAAAAGATATTCGGATCAAACAGAGCATTTCAAAGCCCTCTGCGAGCTGTGGAGGCAATTCATGCTGGTCGTGGCTTTCGATTCAAAATCTGCAATTCGGTTGTTGGTTCCAACAAACGAGCACCCGCGCGAATTTGCGCCATTTCGTTTCGTTCACGTCATGTGGTCCAGTTCATTATTGGACGTGACTCGCATTGCAGATGAACGCGAATTAACCAAAAAAACCCGCAACAAAAACAAAAACAAAAACAACAAAAAAACATGTTGAAGTGTGTGCGCGGCAACCCTCCAATTCGCCAGCAAACGCCATTTGGTGTGTCGACCAGCCGCTTGGCAGTGTCGCAACAACTCGAGTGACCGTGAGGCAGTGCCTGCTGCTGCTGCTGCTCAGAGAAAATGCAGTGCCCGCACCGGTCCCGACACCATGCTGGCTGCTGGCCGCTTTTTGCACAGGCCCTGTTTCATCCAATCAACAAAAAAAACATCCCTTGATTGTACTTGGGAATGTCGTTCTACACTTCAAACATACCGCGGTTTTGCACACGTTCTCTTTTGGACAATAGTCTCGAAAAACAACAAAACAAGCAGCAGTTTCAACATTCGCCTCCCATCGCTGCTCTCTATGCTTACATTGCAGACCCCCGGGGCTCAGTCTGGGTACTCAGATCACTTGACGTCATCCACGGCGAAAAATAAAAACAACATGCCTTCCTGAACACCTCCTGTCATCACGTCGACAGATGTCGGCGCGAGCCATCACCTTTCGTTTTCTCGGTGTTTTCACTGAGGCGCAGGGCGGCTTTGCACGCTTCCCAGTGGCTGGATGTGAGCTCGCCTTTTGGTTCTACTGCACATCATTCGCCAGACGATGGCCGCGGTCAGTAGTGTGATATGGTTCAAAAAGGAGCCGTGTCGCACTGGGCAACGCGAATAGCCAAATTTTGAAGCGACAAACCGTCGCATGCGAAAAACGCCCAGCTGCCCGTGAACCTACAGCCAGCCAGCCAGCCGACCGACAGCTCCACGCGACCGCAGGCGAGACAAGCAAACAAAGGACTGGACCTCCCAAGCCAAAGGTGAAAGCGGCACCATTTTGAAGCAAGACAGCGCGAGGATCCAAAGTGTTGAACGAGTGAGTTTATTTTGGCGAAACAACAACAAACACTTTCGAGTTTAGATTTTAGGTGTTTTTTTTTTTTGTTTTTTTTTTGATTGCTATTTGTGATTGAATCGTCGCTTCAACAAGCACTTGCTGCTCTGCATTGTGGCCCCCACCGCCGACAACCAGGCGGTTTGGACCTGTCCATCGCACACAACAGCAGCAACCGGTGCGATGGAAAAAACCGCTAATGTCAAGTCCTAAATTCGGGTTTTGAGCTTTCACTCCACTTTTTTTATTTTTATTTTTTTATTTTTTATTTTTTGAAAAACCATAACAAAATGGGTTGTGCACAGAGTGCTGAAGACAAGGCGGCGCAAGACCGCAGCAAGCAGATCGACCAGCAACTCAAGGAAGATCAGCAGAAGATGAGCACCGAAGTCAAGCTCCTCCTCCTCGGTGAGTTTTCCGCCAGCAAAGACGGCCAGAAATAACCAATACCAATACAAAAAAAAAAAAAAAAAAAAAGCGCCATCAAAAGAAAATAAAAAAAATAGGCATTTTGACTCGCCGCTGCTAGTTCGTTGTTCTGGTCTGCCGACCTCCCCTTGCTCGGCTGCTCGTCGCTGCCTGTGCTTGGGTGACTGCAGAGGCGTTTGCGACACGCGCGTGCAGCGGCTGGCGTCCTGACGCACCGCGCCGGACCACCCGAGCGGGATAAATGGGCGAAGCCGACACGAACAAAAAAAAAAAAAATTAAAAGAAAGAAAAAAAAAAAGAAGAAAAAGTGTTGTGGCTTTGCTGCTTGTGTTGACTCGTTCGTGCCAGGGACTGCTGCAACCCTCTTGTGCCGCGCCTTGCTGCTTTGGCGCAGTTGGCATGGACGACCAGGCGACCGTCTGAGTGCTCACGGCAACGAGCGCGCCTGTGTGGGACACACAACGAAAAAAAAAAAAAGCAATTCGAACGCTCGTTTTAGTGTCGGTTTTTTTTTTTTTTTGGCCAGATCTTTCTTTCGTCTTTGTTGGTTGACACTGGTGTCGTCACTCGCTTGTGGAGGTTGGCAAGTATTGACGCACGTGCACAGCTTGCTCTTGCTCAACCGCTGGCTGGCGGATGGCTTGGCCAATAGCGAAAACGCCGCGTGCTTGTTTAAAACTTTTCAAACAAAAAGAAAAAGAGAAAAAAATGTCTTTTTTTTTTTTCTCTCTCTTCCTCTTGTTTGTCTGCTCTTCCATTGCAAGGAGGTGCCAGCTGTGCCCTCCCTGTCTTGGCATCCTGCTTCCGGACGGTTGGAAGGCGAACCAGAAGCAGAACAGGGCAGTCACGACAGCTGCCTTCTTTTCAACGACGAAATGTGTGTGGGTGGATTTTTTTTTTTTCGGTTTGCGCTTCAGCGCCTCGCACTGCTACCGTTGCCGATGGTTGCTGAACAGGGGGCGTGTGCATTCTGCCTCGCCATCCAGCCCACCTGCTCCTCTTTGCCTGCGCTTTTGCACTCTTCTGACGCGTGCTGAACGGCTGCTTTTCTCGCTTATTTTTTTTTTGGCCTTTTTTTTTTTCTCTTTTTTTCGGCAGTGTGTGTGTGTGCGTTTCGCGTTTCCTCCCTCTTTCCCCACCTTTCTCTTTCGCAAAGAGCGAGTTGGTGCGTTTTACAACCGTTGCTTGTCACACTCATCGGTTGGGATGTTGATGGTCGTCTTTTCCCCTCTCTTTTTTTTTTTCTGGCTTTTCTGCTTTTTTGCTTTTTTGGCTTTTTTGCGGTTATGACACATTGTTTACCTTCAAACATTATGGTGGATGATTTTTTTTTGTTTGTTTTTTGTTTATTTTTTTTTTCTTTTGTCTTTTGCCAATGACTCGAGGTCTTTGCTGAGCTGTTGGATCATCGTCGTTCTCTTGCATTGTGACAAATCGCTTGTGTGAGCGTTGTTGTCAAGCGAGAATGACGCGTCGAGTGTGGGGTTCCAGCATCCTCCACATGGCTCGGGGTTTTTTATTTTCTCGGCTGTTTCCTTCAAATGGACCAGTCATGCGCCGTTTACCGCTAACAAAAAAACAAAACCATCCAATCGTTGGAGAGCGAGAACAGCAGCTATACATTTGATTGCTGGTTATTCCTGCGCTGCTTTTTTTTTTTTTATCTCTTTTTATCTCTTTTTGTTTCTCGCTGCGATTTCTTCTTCTTCTTTCACCCCCTACGTCGTTCGCTCCTTCCCCCCCCCTCTTTCCCCTCAAATCCCTACTTTCGAGTGTGTGATCGTGTGTGTTTGTTGTTTGTCACAATTCGATCTGCTGATTTGGCTTTTGTGGTTTTTTCAAAAATAGTTTTGTGGTTTTTTCAAAAAAGATTGTTTTGATTGTTTTGATTGTTTTGATCCTTTTGTTTCTAACTCCGACTTTGTGTGTTTTTATTCTTCTACCTTGATGCAGGCGCTGGTGAGTCTGGCAAGTCCACCATTGTCAAGCAAATGAAGATCATCCACGAGAACGGCTACACATCGCACGAGTGCGACCAGTTCAAGACTATCGTCTTCAACAACACGATCAACTCGATGCAGGTCATTCTCCAGGCCATGGAGTCCCTTGGCATTAGCTTTGCCAACGAGGAGCTCAAGAAGGACGCCTCGTCCATCCTCGGTCTTGGTGCTGACTTGGAGAGCGTCACCCTGACCAAGCAGCTTGCAGAGTCCATCAAGCGCCTGTGGGTGGACAGCGGCGTGCTTGCCTGCTTTGACCGCTCGCGCGAGTACCAGCTCAACGACTCGGCCAAGTACTACTTTGACTCGATCGACCGCATTGCTGCCGCGGACTACGTGCCCAACGAGCAGGACGTTCTGCGCACCCGCGTCAAGACCACTGGTATTGTCGAGTCGCACTTTGACTACCGCGGCTTGCTCTTCAAGCTCTTTGACGTCGGTGGCCAGCGCTCTGAGCGCAAGAAGTGGATTCACTGCTTTGAGAATGTCACTGCCATCATTTTCTGCGTCGCATTGAGCGCCTTTGACCAGGTGCTCGCCGAGGACGAGACGATGAACCGCATGCAAGAGTCGCTCAAGCTCTTTGACTCGATCTGCAACAGCAAGTGGTTCTTGAACACTTCGATCATCCTCTTCCTCAACAAGCTCGATCTCTTTGAGGAGAAGATCAAGAAGTCGTCGCTCAAGATTGCATTTAGCGAGTACGAGGGCCCCAACACCTCCGACGATGCCAAGGAGTTTATCAAGAACAAGTTTGAAAAGATGAACCGATCAACAACGAAGCAAGTCTATTCGCACTTCACTTGCGCCACCGACACTGGCAACATTAAGTTTGTGTTTGATGCCGTCACCGACATTATCATCCAGAACAACTTGCGCGACTGCGGTCTTCTCTAAACAAAGAGGAGCCGAATGTGCCTCGATTGTTTCTAGATTATGGTCGTTGGGTGTGTGTCTGTGCACTTGCTTGATTTTGCATCCCTCCTTTTTTTTCTCTTTTTCTTCTTTTCTTTATTTGTGTTTGTGTGTGTCTTCGTTTCATCGGCTTTCTTTTGCGCGAACGTATCGAAAGCTTCGCTTTTGGGACTAGCGCTTGCGTCCCACAACGATACGCTTTTTCCGGTGTGTTTGCGATCATGTTTGTGTGTTTTTTGTTTTTGCCGTTAATTGCGCTCTTTGTAATGGCGTGTGCTGGTTTTTTTTTTTGTTGTTGTTTTCTGTGTGTTTGTTTGCTCGCTTTTTTGCGGCGCTTGTTGCATCGCTGTGTGTCTATTCTGAGTAGCTTTGGCTGTGCCAATCTTGTATCAAGAAAAAAAATGAATTTTTCTCCTTGCCTTCGACGTTTTTATTGTGTGTCTTCAGTTGGATCAGTTGGTTTGTTACACCTAGTTGCCAGACTGTTGCTGCCTCTGAAGCATCGCTAGTGCAGCAGGATTGATGAATTGCATTGGCATTGCTGCTGCTGCTGCTGCGGGTGCTGGTGGAGGCGATTCAAGAACCATTAGTGATTCCTGTTGTTGCGGTTGCAAATTGTTTGCTTCAGTTTGAGGAGCTTCATAGCTTGTTGCTCGCAATTCCTCGGAAAGATGCTGATCCGCTTCCGAGAAGTTTGCTCCACCGAACAACGCTGCTTGCGACTGCAGTTGATGTTGGTGCACTGTTGCCGGCTCTTCTGTGGGGAGCATTTGCATGCCTTGGCTGATTGGTTGATGTGGATGCTGGTGACCCAGCGGCGCAGTGTCCATCGCCTGACCGGGGGCTTCAGTCGGCAGAGTGGTGAGATTTTCCACCGAATGAGCTCGCGAGTTTTGCATGGAGGGCTCTTGAGATGCGGCCACTGGTAGTGGCTCAGACATGGAGCTTTGTTCCGTCTGCTTTGCTTGCATGAGCTGTGACGGACGTTGTAATGCATGCCCAAGCAGCAGGCACAGGGCTGTGTAAAACTTGCGGGCGAGATGAACTTCAAAGTAGTACTGCGAGGGCTGAGCAATCTTGTTGAACTCGAAAAAGGAGTCAAAGATGCTCTGGGCAGCACAAGGAGAGTTGGGACAACAAGACAAAAAAGCAATCAAAACGAAAAAAACCAAGCAAAAAACAAAAAAAAGTTGGCGAAAAAGCACAAGCATTTTCGACAGTCAGCAACGAAACTCACCTGGGCGTGCTCATGCCTGCGATGCAAAAGCACATAGTCGCAAAACAGCCATGGTCGGTGGACAGATGCGGAAGCCTACAACACCAAAAGTGTCAGGAACGCGTGAGCTTTGGCGCAGGGAGGGAAGGGAAATCCACGTTCGCCATCTCTCTTACCTGCTCGCCTCCGGAAAAATGGGGGATTGTGGCAGATCGTGCGTACAGCACAATGACGCGTACAACGTACGACCAAGAGTTATCGACGCGCGTTGGCGGAGGAATGTTGGCCGCTCTGAATGAGGTGGACGGGGATTGTCAGTATCAGCAATCCAACATCCTCATGCGAGAAATGGCGAGAGCACAGTAGCGACTTACACGGTCTCGTATACGGAGCGCATGTCTGTCATTGTTCGTGGAACCAAAGCATGACGTTCAGTCAGTCAGAGACTCGCGGCCAAATTCACTGCAAAATCGTCGCAAAATCAACAATCCCAATCGGATGCCTACCAAACGATGTGCATGGCTCGGATTTGGGCACAATTGAATGAATGGCCTTCACCGTTGCTTGTACGTTGTTGGTCAGCGGGGCAAACTGAAAGAAAAAAAAAACCAGGTTTGAGGCGAGAGAGACGAGACAAAGCGATCGAATTTGTCCACCCGAGACTGCGTCCGTTTTGCGTTTCTTTCACGCCCATCGAGATCGCAACTACAATACAATCTGAACGCTTTCACACATACCCATGATGCGCGGTCTGTCAGCGTCACGATAGCGTATTCGTGCGACGGACTGAAAGTGCTTTTGATTTGCACGAATCGCCGCAAGCCTGTCTGGAAGTAGTTCAGGCTGGTTTTGCTGTTGTGTTCCAGGCCCAGACACACGACAGAGAGCGCGCAGAGTGAATGAAAGGGTCAAGGGGTCAAGGGTTTGCTGCGAACTGCTTACTCATGATTGTTCGCCATCATCTTTTCGAGCGTCTCGGGACTTGCATCGACACAGAAGACCTGCTCCAAACATGAAGCAGAAACGTGGCATGAGTCAAACAAAGCTACAAGGGAACCGCCTTTTGCACCACACACACAAGCCTGTCGGCGAGTTGGCTGAAACTGGCTTCATCTTTGCAATCCTCTCTCTCTCTGCATCCTCTGCGCCCGCTCTGCATGTGCGTGGCGTCGTACAATCTTCTCGGGAATGTTGGCACTGATCAACGGGGCTACGGGTTGAGCCGCTGTTGTAGTCATGGTTTGTAGAAAGTTGTCTTGACTTTTTGATGGATGATGTGAAATGACTGACCAACTTTGTCCTCCTCCTCCTCCCAAAGCAAACCATTGCGATAAAAATAAAAATAAAAACACGGCATATCAGAGCATTCGGTTTAGATTGAATGGAAGAACAAGGAAATAGGACATCCATCCACGCAGAAACAAAAAGGAGCATATACATGGAAAAACAACACTCCCCTCGTAACACCGTCGCAGAATATCCGCAGAGCCAACGGGCGGATAGTGAGCGGAGGCGAACGATTTACTTCAGCTTCTTCTTGGGGCGGAGGTGAGTGGTGTGACCGCACTTCTTCTTGCGGCAGTTGGTAGCACGCGGGTGGAGGCGGGCGTAGCACTTGCGGCAAATCATCTTGTCGCAGTTGTACTTGGCGGCCAAGAGCTTGAGCGAGGGCTCAATAATGCCACCACGCAGGCGGAGGACGAGGTGGAGAGTCGACTCCTTCTGGATGTTATAGTCCGAAAGAGTGCGGCCATCCTCGAGCTGCTTGCCGGCGAAGATGAGACGCTGTTGGTCCGGGGGGATTCCTTCCTTGTCCTGGATCTTGGCCTTGACGTTCTCGATGGTGTCCGAAGACTCAACATCGAGAGTGATCGTCTTGCCAGTAAGGGTCTTGACGAAGATCTGCATCGCTCTAGGAAAAAAGAAAAGTCTGCATGGCGCGAAAAAAAAAAAAAGCCATTGAATCAAAAAAAGTGAGTTGAACAAGTCACAGACAAGTGCAGCGCGCGTCGTTTGGGATGCCAGAAGATGGAGGAGTATATGTTGGTGTGTGTCGTGCGCCAAGCGGTAGGTGAGAGGGGAAAAGAGAACGACAGCAAACAGGATAAGAAAGAAAAAAAAAAAGAGAAAAAAAAAAGCGCGGAAACAAAGAGTTGCTCTACAACTCGTGTCTCTCCTGTTTGAGCAACGTAGGGCACCGGACACAATAAATCACAGTGCCGTGCTGTTGCCGTTATGCCGTTCGACGGGTCGCGGTCGCGGCGCAGCGAGAAAGCGACGGGAACGAACAACGAGGAAAAGTCAGACCTCTTCGTCTCTGCTGCGAATTTCCCTTCCCCTCTCTGCTCCATCTCCCAGGCCGAGCGTGCCGGCGCTTCAAGCTGCGAAATCATGGCAAATGACACTCGCAGGAACACAGCGGACGCTACGAGCTGCAACAGGCGGTGCCGAACAAGGCGCGGGGAAAAGGCGACAAGCCACTCTGCTGCAGCAAAACGCTTTCTTTCGTTTTTCGCCCTCCAACGCCCCGGTTTTCACAGGCCCCATCCCCGGTTTCGCTGATCGTATCACACGCCCCTCGGCGCGAATCGATGAGAGGACATGGTTTTGTATCGGATTGAGGCAGGAGGAGCAACATTGCAATGTCGGATGTTCACATACGGTCGAGAGAGAGAGCAAGCCGGATTGGGAAGCGGCCAAATTCAATTTCTTGGGCTTTTCAATTTTTTTTTTTCTTTGTTTCGTTTTTGTGATTTTTTTTTTCATTCATTTTTTTTTCTTTGGACTACCATTGCCCCGAACTAGACATGGTGCGTAGCTTGACTGTTGACTCTGCGCAGGGGCTCGGACGGGCCCCAGTAGCAAGACACGGCCCTGGAAACGCTACCAAAATCGAGCGTGACCTGGATCGGTTGAGCATGGGGTGACTGCGGGTCAAGTCGAAGCGAATGAGTTGGAAGGAGATTGAAAATTTGGTGCTTGAGGTTGTTCTCCGCCACCACCACCACCGCCAAGAGATCGCATGACTACACACTTGCATGAGGCGCTCATCGCAGGGCAACGCGACGGCGGTGTTGGAACGTGGCTGAGGGGGGTCGAGCGCTCTTCCAAACATCTTCGCCTCTCCATCGCTTCATGATCTCACTCTCTGCGTTTGGTTTGTCGACCCCGTTGTGCCCTCTTGTTGACTTGCAGGTTCTCCTCTCAGCTTCGGTCTGCACCAAGTCGGGCAAGCGTAAGAAAGCAGAAGCAGAAGTCGTTGTTGGTTGCGTTGCGTTTTGATGATGCTGCAGCGGGGCGACGTGGCACAACCATCCACCCCTCCTCAAGGAAGAGAAGCAGGGTTGGGAGCCGTTCATACATGCAATGCCACCTCATCCTTCTCGTTCCTGAGCAGCCTCGGTTCCCTCCCCGCTTTGAGAGGATGACTTGGCGACAATACGCATCTTTTTTTTTTCTGTTTTTTTAGATCTCGCATTTCTTCCTTCTTCTCTCTTGCTCATCGTCCCTCTCTCTCCCTCTCTCTCTGCCATTCTGCGTTGCAACAGCAATCGTCTCGCGCCAGTTTGTCGAAATGACACGCTCGCGCGTCGAGGGCCTGCTCGCGGGCTTCCCCAAGCTCATCAAGGAGGGCAAGCAACACACTTTTGTCGAAACAGACACGGTCCGCTACGTGTATCAACCACTGGACTTGCTCTACATTGTCCTGATCACGACCAAGAACAGCAACATTCTTGAGGACTTGGAGACGCTGCGCATGTTTGCCAAAGTGGTAAGGAGTGCTCGATCGGTTTTTGTTATCTCCTGGATTGAGACTTTGGACTCGGAGTCGCTCACACACACACAACATCTGCCTTGCTTGCTGCCTCCCAATGTTAGATCCCCGAGTATTGCCGAACGCTCGAGGAGCGAGACGTCGCCGATCACGTCTTTGAGCTCATCTTTGCGTTTGACGAGATTGTGGCGCTGGGATACAGGGAAAGCGTCAACCTCAGCCAAATCCGCACATTCACCGAGATGGACTCGCACGAGGAGATGGTCCACATTATGCAGCAGCGAAACAAGGAGCGCGAGGCCAAGGAGCATCTCAAGCTCAAGATGAAGGAGCTCGAGCGCGAAAAGCGCAACGCCATGCGCCAGGGTCGGCCTCCAGCGGGTGGCGGCTTTGGCTCGGCCTCGTTCGGTGGCATGGGCACCCCTGGCATGGGCGGCGGCATGGGCGGTGTCAGCATTCCCCAGGGCATTTCGTCCTCCAGCAGCTATGGATCCATGTCCTCCTCGGGCCAGAATTCGCCAGGCATTTCCTCTGCCAACTCTACGGCATTTTCGTCAAAGTATGAGCCCAGTAGCTACATGTTGGGAGGACTGCTTTGGGAGGTTGAGTCGATTCTGAGTTTTGGATGCTGATTTTTTTGTATTTTTTTTTTTTTTTGCTTGTCTTGGTTTTGTCTTGGTCTGTCGCAGGCCTGCGTCGTCTGCCCCTGTTAGCCGAGGCATGAAGATTGGAGGCAAGCCTAAAACCAACGAACTCGTTGATGCGCTTATTGCCGATGGCGAGCTCGTCCAACAAGATGCCGCGCCCGCACTGGGTGGTGCTCGACTTGGCGGCAGCGCCGGTGCGAAGGCTGCCGCTGCTGCCGCACCTGCTGTGCCGACAGAAGCCGTGCACGTCCGCATCGAGGAGAAGATTGTCGTTCGCGCCAAGCGCGATCTCGGCCTCGAGAATATGGAAGTCAAGGGCGATCTCTTCTTGCGAGTAGCAGACCCCGCATTGCCGGCCATTGCCGTCCAGCTCTCCCTTCCCGACGAAAAGAGCTTCCAATTCAAGACACACCCCAACGTAGACAAGAAGCTCTTCACCGACCAAAGCCTCGTTGCGCTCAAGGATCCTTCCAAGCCATGGCCTCCCAACGCTGAGCTCGGTGTGCTCAAGTGGCGCATGACCACCACCGACGACCGCCAGTTGCCGCTGTCAGGTATGCTTGTTTTGTTTTGGTGCTGGCCTTGGAGGGCGTCTATTTGTCTTTGTATTTTTTTTCTTTTTTCTTGATCAGTGCCCCACTAACTCTGATGCTTTGTGTTGTTGCCGTTTGTGGTAGTCAACTGCTGGCCACAGCCCAATCCCGACGGCTCCTGCGATGTCAACATTGAATACGAGCTGAATAACACTGCGCTTCAACTGCAAGACGTTGTGATTGCCATTCCTGTTGCGTAAGTTTTTGGCGCTTGGTTGGAACGGCCGTCTCGCTCTGTTGGATCTTTGTTGTATTCATTTCCGTTTTGTTCTTTGCGGGGGACTATGCAGCTCCAATCGATCGGCACCTGTGGTTGCATCTGTTGATGGCAGCTACGATTTCGATGTCAAGTCGTCCAAGCTGTACTGGTCCATCCCCGTTGTCGACAGCAGCAACGCCACTGGCTCGATGGAGTTCAAGACTGCAACCGGCAATGCCAACAGCTTCTTCCCCGTGTCGGTCGGCTTCTCGTCCACCCAAACGTTTGCCAATTTCCAGGTAAGAGCCACAAAAAAAAAAAAAAAAAAAAAAAAAAAAAAAAAAAAAAAAAAAAAAAAAAAAGGCGCGCATGATCGCCTGTATGGTTGCCTTTGCCCCTTGAAAATGTTGTTTTTAATCGTCTCTGTGCGTGATGTATCTTGGGGCCTTACAGATCAACGGTGCCGTCATCAGCACCAATCAATCGCCAATCAAGTTCTCGGCGGCAACAACTTTTGGCGTCGAGTCGTACGACTTTGTCTAAGCAGCGCTTGGGTGGTGTCGCGAGGGAGCCTAACTGTGTAGATGCCTTGCCCCCCCCCCCCCCTTGTCTCTTCTCCGATCCCTCTTGTTGCTCTGCCTTGGATTCAACTTGTCCTGGTGTTTTGTTTTTTTGGTTTTTATCCGTGTTAAGCCCAAAAATTTATTTCTTGACCGTTTCGTTCTTGCTGCTCTTCTTTCGGGTGTTGCTTCCATATCATAGTCTCCATGTCATTCAGTCCACACTTTTTTTTTCTCTTCCTTTGAAGTCTCAATGTCGACGATTGAGCGCCTCTCGATCCAGGGCATCCGGTCGTTCAGCTCCAATGACGCCTGCGACATTCGGTTTCAAACGCCGCTCACCGTGATTGTCGGCCACAACGGTGCTGGCAAGACGGTAACCAGAGTGCTGGGGTCCGGCTGCGGGAGGGGCGGCGGCGCACTGACAAGTTGTTCGTTCATCTGGTTTCCTGCATGAAACGCGTCACAAACGCCGTCCATTCTGTCTCTCTCTCTCTCTCTCTCTCTAACGCTCGCTGCTGCTGCTCCTGCTGTGTGTGTTCAAACAGACCATCATCGAGTGCCTTCGCTACGTGACCACGGGCGAACTGCCGCCAAACAGCAAGTCCGGCGTGTCGTTCGTGCTCGATCCAAAGGTAACTCGTTTCCCGCCAGATTTTTGCCGCGCTCCCATCGCCCCCCCCCCCATCCTGTTGCCGCGTGCTCGCACGTCCATTGGACGACCATTATTGTGAAAACGCATCCCTTCTTGTACTTGCGTGGTTTGCTGTGGAAACTGACTGGCCGACCGTCGCGCGCCCTCGTTTGTCACCGCGCTTAGCTTGCAAAGGAGCGCGAAGTCAAGGCGCAAGTCAAGCTGCGCTTCACCAACGTCAGTGGCAAGTCGATGGTGTGCAGCCGGCGCCTCCAAGTCACACAGACAGCCAAGAAGGCGTCGTGCAAGACGATCGAAAGCACGCTGCTGACGATTGATCCGGTCACTGGAGAAGTAAGCGCCAATTCTTAGCGCACGTTGTCGCTCAGATGGACTTTGTTGTTGCTGTTGCTGTTGAGTTTTGTTGGTGCGGTTCTTTGCACCACAATGCGAGCGATGATGGGTGTTGTTTTGATTCCAATTTCGTGTTTGCTGAATTGCCCCCTTTTTTTGTTTATTGTTGACAGAAACAAAGCATCAGTTCCAAATGCGCCGACATGGATCGCCTCATCCCGATTGAGCTCGGTGTGTCCAAGGCAGTGCTTGAAAATGTCATCTTTTGCCACCAAGAGGAAAGCAGCTGGTAAGGCACGGTGCTTTTGGGAGCTTTTCGCGCTCAATGAATTCATGGCTCTTCAGGCCTCTGAGCGAGCCAAAGAAACTCAAGGAAAAGTTTGACGACATCTTTGCTGCAACCCGGTACGTTTTGTGGCGGCGTCAGATTCAGTTTTGATTCAACGTTGATTCAAACTGGTTTTTTTTTTGTTATTGTTGTTGTTTGCTCGTCCCAGATACATCAAGGCTCTTGAAAACATCAAAAAGTTCCGAGACGAACAAGTCAAAGACGTGCGGGAGAAGGTCATTGAGCTGGAGCATTTGGAAAAATGCCGCGATGCCGCACAGGAAGTGAGTGATGCTTGTATTGAGTTGAGGTTGCAAAACTGCTGCTGGGTGTGACGCTGACTTTCGGCTCGGGTGTTTGTGGATGAACAGAAACGAAGGCTTCAGCAGAGCGTTCGTGCCCAGATGCAAGCCGCCGATGAGGCCATCACCGGCATTGACGCAAAACTCGAGCCCATCAACAAGCTGATTGCCGGCTTGGACACGCAGATGGCCAAATTCAATGCGTTGCAACAAGACCGTGCTGCAGCAGAAAGCGCCAAGGACCAGCTGGTCAAAAACCTGGCCGAGATTAAAGGCGGCATGACCAACGAGCTCACCGAGACAGACGCAGAGCTGGCGCAGATGGAGAAGCGCTTTGACGAACAGTTCCGTCAGGCGGCTGCGCAACGGCGGGAGGCCGAGCAGCAGCAAAAGCAAGCCAACGACGCGCTCGAGGCGCTGCGCGCAGAGTTCAACCGCTTGCTGACGCAGGGCGGACGCGCCGAAAGCGAGCTGGATGCCTTGAGCAATCGGGTCAAGGAGCGCGATGCCTTGATTCAGACGCTTGCCAACAAGTACCGCATCGATGGCTACCGGACCCCCGAGGAGCTTGCCGCCAAACCGCGCGATGCGGTTGGTCAAGAGTTTCGTCGGCAGCTGGAGCGGGTGCTCAGCGCGCGACGCGCCACCATCGAGGCAGATCGCGCTCGCCTTGAGGGCGAGGTTGCAAAGCTGGGGTCGGATGTGGACGCCCGCAGAAACGACCTTTCCATTGTTTCAGCTCGTTTCAAGTCCAAAGACGAGGAGGTGCGTGACAAGAAGAATCGGGCAGCTCGCGCCTTGGATGAAGCCAAGTCCCTCTGTGGGGGGCAGTCCTCTGCCGCCAAGCTCGAGCAGGATCTTGCAAAGGAGCAGGCGTATGCGAGCGAGCTCGAGGTGAAAGTCGCGCAACTCAAGCAGGAGGCCGACAATCCGCAGCCCAAGGCCGAGCTGCGGCAGACCGAAGCTTCCGTCGCAACATCGCAGCAGCGCCTGCAGCAGCTGGATAAAGAGCTCGAGTCTATTAACTCCGAGCTTGGTGCCCGTGCCCAGCTTGATCTCAAGCGGCAACAGCGCGACCTCAAGCAAAACGAACGGGAAACCATGCTGCGCACGCGCGAGCAAGACTTTGCGACGTTGATTCCCGGGTTCTCGGCTGCAGCGGCCGCAGCCAACACGCGCGACGACAATCTCTCTTCGGCGCTGGCTCAACTGCTCGAGCGCAAAACCAAGCTCTTGAAGGAAGAGCAAACCCGCCTGCGTGACGCCGAGAACGAGCATGCCCGTGCCAAGGCGCAGCTGGAAGTGCTTCACAGCGAGAAAAAGCGAGCAACCGCCCAGAGAGATGCGGCTCAAGCCGAACTCAACAAGGTGCTGGCCCAACCAGAGATGCAGCCGGCGCCCCAGCCGGGCGACGAGGATGCTGCGGCCGAACCGTCCTCCGCGGCGGCGCCTGTAGTGCAGAGCACTGGCAACCCTGATCTCGACCAGCGATTGACAGTGTTTGATCGACAAAAGTCCAAGACAGTCAGTGTGCTCGCAACGCTGGATGCGGCCGAGCTCATGTACAGCTCGTTCATCAAAAAGGCTGAGCAGAGTCACGCATGTCCGCTGTGTGAACGCGCGTTTGGTCACGGTGGCCATGCCGCCGCCGCCTCCTCGTCCTCCTCGTCCCGCTCTTCATTGGACGAGTTTGACAAGTTCATGCAGACGTACAAGAACAAACTGAGCGTCATTCCCGGCCGCAAAGCCAATTTGGCAACTCAGCTCAACGAGCTCCAGGCGCTTCTCCAGCGCCTCGACACTCTGCGCCCCTTGAGCACACAGCTGACCGAGCTGGTGGAAAAGACGCTGCCTCGACTCGAGAGCTCGATTGAAGATGCCGCGGCCGTTTGCGAGGTGCTTGGCGCGAACGTTGACGATCTTGCCGCATCCGTCGCGGAGCAGAAAGAGTCTGTCGATTTGGCCAACCAACTCCGCGCGGACGCTGCCGCACTGGCTCGGCTTTCGAGCGATGTTCGGGCGTTGGACAATGAGATTGCCGCCCAAGAGCGCACGTTGCAGTCGACAGGAGGTGAGTGCCAAAAAACAACCAAGAGAAAAGGAGATGAAGCGGAGGGAGCTGTTGGATGGAGATGGAGGAACCAGAGAAACAGGTTGTAAAAGGGCCGGGACTCATTGCCACATTTTGTTTCCTGTTTTCACCACCACCGCAGGCTCGGGTCGCTCTCGCGACCAGGTTTCCGAGGAGCGAAAGAGCTTGGCTGCCGAGCTCGAAATGCTTCGTCGCTCGGTCTCGCAACTGACGCGAGACATTCGTGCAAAGGAGGATGCCGTGAATGCCGAGCGGAATCGACTCTTTGAAGTCACCAAAACCCTTGCAAGTCGTGTCAGCCAACTCGAGGAGGCCAAGCGACGTTTTTCCGTGCACGAGGAGCTTGTGGCAGCGGCGCGTGTGCTTGGTGAGGAGCTGGAGACCATTCAACTCCAGCACAAGCCTGCAGAGGAACGCTTGCGGACGGCCTTGGACGCGCGCGAAACGTCTGAAAATGCGCTCAAGTCAGCCAACGTCCGCTGGCGCGATGAAACTGCCACACTGACCCGTGACTCGGACGCGTTCAAGACATTGGAAGCCGCGAGCATGATGCTTGCAGGTAAAGAGGCGGAAGTCGCACGACTCGCCGCCTCCAAGGCCCACGCGTCGCGGTCCATGGCCGACAAGGAGCAGCAGGTCACGACGCTGCAGGAAAAGGTGGCCAGCATCCGGCGACAAGTGGATCGTGAGCAGTCTGTGCGTCGCAATCTGCAAGACAACATTTCCTTCCGTCGCAAAAAGATCGAGGTCCAGCAGTGCGACGAGGAAATGGCAAACATTGATGACGAGCTCAAGCAGATGAACGTTGGTATCCTGGCCACTGAGA
Organism: Capsaspora owczarzaki ATCC 30864; assembly: GCF_000151315.2. NCBI lineage: Eukaryota > Filasterea > Ministeriida > Capsasporidae > Capsaspora > Capsaspora owczarzaki. The sequence continues at coordinate 1,512,419 of NW_011887295.1, read as the reverse complement.
AGCAGGTTCCGCGCGATACGCAGCGACAGCTGCAGTCCGAGGCAAGGCGCTTTTTGGTTTTCGGTTTGATGTGCGGCTGGTGGGTTGTTGGTTTGCAGTTTCTAACTCGTGCATCTGGCGGTTCATCATCCCCTGATGCGTTTTTGGTGCAATGTAGCGTGCAAAACTGGAGGGCCAACGAGCGACTTGGGCCGAGCAGGACAAGGGCATCACGCGCGAGTTGCAGACGCCCCTCTACAACAATGTGGACGACCGCTTCCGCAAGCAGCTCATCACTGTCAAGACCACCAAGATGGCCAACCACGATCTGGAGCAGTACCACAAAGCGCTGGACAAGGCCGTGATGAAGTACCACGCCATGAAGATGCAAGAGATCAACGAGATCATCCGCGAACTCTGGGCAAATACGTACAAGGGTGCGGACATTGATGCCATCGAGATTCGATCCGACGTCGATGAAGAAGAGACTCAGGCGTCTGGTCGCAAGTCGTACAATTATCGGGTGCGTGCCTGTGCTTATTGGTTTCGCTGATGTTGCGGTCGATTGTTTTTATTTTGGGGATGCTGATTTCTTCTTGGTTGTGTCCACACGCAGGTCGTCATGGTGAAGGGCGAAATGGAAATGGACATTCGCGGGCGCTGCAGTGCCGGCCAGAAAGTGCTCGCCTGCCTCATCATTCGCATGGCGCTCAGCGAAACGTTCTGTTTGAACTGCGGCATTCTGGCGCTCGATGAACCCACGACCAATCTGGACAAGGACAACATTGACAGTCTGGCACATGCTCTAGCCAAGTATGGGGCTTTTTTTGCTTTTGCAGTGTGCTCTGGGGCGGTGCGCTGAACGACTGCTTGGACTTGTTTGAATGCTTGTGGCAGATTGGTCGAATCCAGACGGGCGCAGCACAACTTCCAGCTGCTTGTCATTACCCACGACGAGGACTTTGTCGCTCAGCTTGGACGGTCTGAGACCATTCAAACGTACTTTCGAGTCGAAAAGGATTTCAAGTGAGGAAGCGCGATGGTTGCGTTACACTTTTGCTTTTGCTTGATTGCTGACCCATCCATCCATCTAACCTTGCTTGCTTTTCTGAAAACCAGCCAAACGTCTCGCATCATTCCGCAGCAGTTCTCCTTGGACTCTTGATCGCTCTGTCTTCAGCACACACACACACAGACACTCTCAGCTTCAACGAAGCAATTTGTATTGTACTTTGTAACTGTATTTCTGCACCAATTTTTCCCGTTGATTCAGTCAGTCGTTGATTCAGTCAGTCGGAATTTTTTCAATCAGTTGATACGACGCATGAGACCCCTCCAACCCCAACCCCGACCCCGACCCCTCCTCCTCGTCGTCGTCCTCCTCGCCGTCCTTGCTGCGGCTGCTCATGCTTGCCCGATGGAGCGCTGCGACACTGGGCTGAGCGGCTTTGCGTCTGGCGATGGGCTGGCGCTCGGCGCGAACGGTGCCAAGGTGCTCTGGTTTGTGACCGACCACTCGACCGCGATCGGCGAGATTGACAGCGGCTGCGTGGCCAACGGGGGTGCTGCCGTGTGCGCCTGCAACGGAGCGTTCAATGCGGACCGACTGATGAGCCTCAACCCGGCGAACGGGTCGGTGCTGTTCGACCTGCCCGACCTGTCGTCGAGCGCCGTCACGCTGCCGCTGCTCGACTACACTGGCGGCACCATTGGCTGGGACTCGCACTCCATCGCCCGCTGCGAAGGCACGGGGATTGTCGACTGGGCTGTTCCGCTGCTGCCCGCGCCGGCTGGCCGAGTGTTCTCGCCCATGATGAGCGACTCGGGCGTGATTATGCTCCTGTCCGACGACGGCGGCGTGACGGGCATGTACGCGAACGGCGTTCCTGATGCCCATGTGACGCTCAATGTCACTCGCAGCGGCGTCCAGGGCTCGTGGATTCCGCTCGGCATGCCCAGCGGCGTCGGCACTGTTGCCTACGCTGCAACGCGCTGGCTCCCGGATTCGGGCGATGCGCCATACCCATACGTCGGCAGTCTCGTTGCCATTCAAACGTCCGGAGCAATTGGCGGTCGCTTGCAGCCCGTCTGGAATCTCGAGTACAATCTCCACCCGCTCAGCTTCAACAACACGGCCTTCACCATCCCGCTGGTGGCGGCCGACGGCGCTCTGATTGTGCTGGCGGCTGCATCGTCGGATTTGTACCAGTTCTCCGTGCTCATTATCGAGGACAAGACCGACCGAGGCGTGATTCGCTCCCGCATCGACCTCTCCTGGTCTGACACGCTGAGCGGCCAGATTGTCCAGGACGCCGTGCTCGACCATGCGTTCACGGGCTCGACGAGCGGCAAAGAAACCTCGCTTTGGCTGACCTTTGCCGACTCCTCGGCACTGGTGCGCATCGATGTCATTGCCGGCAAGGTCGTCTCGACCATCGACCTGAACCATCAGTTTGGCACGGCGCTGCAGGGCGCTCAGGCCATGTCGCGCGCACTTGCGTTCAGCATGCAGAACAGCACGGCCAACGTGTTTGGTCTGGTCTTTGTGTGTCGCCTGCCGTCCGGCCAGCCGCACCTTGTCGCCTTGCAGCTCCCGACCGACATTCCCGCCACAACTGCTCCTCAATACCTGTGGTCGGTTCCTCTGCCAGAGCTCGGCAACAGCCCTCAGTATGCCATCTGGGGCCAAATTGCTGCCGCAACGCTCCCCGCGCCCTCCAATTACGGCATGCTCTTGCTTCTGCCGAGCTCTGTTGGTTTGTACGGCATTGGCGTTTCGTTGTAGCTTGACGGTTTCCCCCCCCCCCCTTTTTTTTTTTCCTCTGGAGGGCTTGTGATGATGATGATGATGATTTCGTGCACCCCCTTCGTTGCCTTTGTGAATATGAATATGAATTGATCCTGTCTGAACTTCTCAGAGCAGTTGTTCCAATGCAGTCCTCCTTTTGTTGCTATTTTACTGCCAAATCCCCTACAAACTCAGCAGCAGAATCTCTTTTGTTTTTTTGCTTCTGATTCGCTTAACTTTTTTTTTCTCTCCCCACTTCAATGTCGGTGCATTGGGTGGAGCGGCTGCACGCGCTGGCAGAGGACCGGCTCGGCGTTGGGATTCCGGACAACCTGTTCCAGGCCCTGCTCGGGTGCCGCCTGCTGCTCGGCCACGGCGCAAGCCACCACTTGCTGTTGCACATCCCGCCGTCTGCAGCGATTGTGCGGTCGTCGTTCGACGTGCGCAGAATGGTCGCTCAGGTTGCCGAGTTCCTGTTCGCTGCCCCGTGGACGGCCGCCGAGATTGCGTGCACCCCTGCGACCACTGCCAGAGACATCTTTGCAGCCATGCTGATTGCCGTGGACATGACTGAGGACGATCCGCCGCCGAGTGGTCATCATGCAGCCCAGGGCGAGATTATCACCAACACTGTTAATACTACGACTGCGAATCTACCAAGTACAAGGCAACAACTCGGACCAAGTCATGGAACAGCTGTGGCAGGTGCTACTGATATCCAGAAGCAGCGGAGAGCATCCAGCGAGAGCTTCTCTGCCTTGAATAATAACAATACTACTACTAGTGCGAATCGCCGAAGCACTGCATCGTCAAGCGGAACTGTGCCACCATCGCCCACGGTTACGACGAGCCCTGTCGCGTCGTTCTTAGCGGCGCCATCGAACGAGGATGAGATCCAGACCATTAATACGCGCAGGCCACTGCTTCGGCAGAGCTCGGACGACGATCTCAACCATCCACCAGCTTCTCCTCGAATTGCACCGGGAGCAGCTGCTGCTGCAACTTCAGCACAGCATGCGTTCAGCGTTCGCCCGCCGTCGGTGACCAAGCGATCGTCCATGGCCGACATGGGCAGCGTCGCGCAAACAGCAAAGAGTCGGGACCGAACGCTCCATCGCCAATTCTTCCAGTCCCGGCAGAGCTCCATGCAAGCTCTGCGAACACAGACATCCATTGATCAGAAATCTGCGAGTCCGATCGCCAGTCCCAGCTTCTCCTCGATGAGTTCCTCAGGTTTCGACACCGAGTTTAGCCCCATCATGCCGTCCCTTCGATCCGATGCAAACGGAGAGCTGTACGATGTCGCCCCGATTCTCGTTCTCGACAAATTCCGCAAAGTGCCCATGCAAACTCAAAATCTGTTCACGCAGGTATGTTTTCTTTTGCACCAGAGTTGAGAGAGTGAGAGAGTGAGAGCTTGAAGATTCATTTTTGTGCCGCGCTGTTTCCCACCCCCCCCCGTCTTGACTCGCATAGGCTCTTCTGCAAGGATACTTCGCAGTGAACGATGAGGTGTACGCCATTCCTCGCGATTTGTTCATCATCATGATTGTTGACGAGGATCCAAGTCCATCCATCACACCACCATTGCTCGACCACATGCTGCTGAGCGTTGTCGTGGACTGGCCAATAGAACGGCCCAAAGTGCTGATGGCAGGCGCCAACCGGAATTGCAACGTCGCCGAAGTACGTGATGGGCTGTTGTTGGGCCGTGCCTTGAGAGAGAGAGAGAGAGAGAGAGAGACTCACGTGTGCTTCAAATCTGTTGCAACAGGAAATGCACCCATTTGTGCACATGTTCCACAAAGTGACAGTGCACCCAAATATGGCTATACTCATTCGAGACGTTGTATCGCGATTGCGGCATCACCCTTCTGTGGACTCTGGGATTACCGCTCGCTGCAGCGTCCTATTAACCTCGGTTTCCCGGTTGGTTTGATTGTTTTTTTTTTCTTCTGGCTTTGATGACTGTTTCGCGGCGCAAAGGAGATCTTTTGCTCAATTCTCAGTGCTTGTGCTGTGCGATACCAGAGCTTTTGCAGTCCTTGATGGAAGCGTATACGTTTCGCCGAGGCATGTGGGCGCGGTCGCGGCGAGCGTTCTGGCACACCGACTCTCGCTCAAGTATGACTCTCACTGGCGCGAAGAGGCTGCTGCCATGGCTGTGCTTTCGGGCCTGGGTGCTACATCCATGCTTCCTGTTGCAGGATTGCAGTCCTCCACGACGGCTGCAGCTCTGTCCACCATCTCGAACGCGCAAACGGCTGTCTTGGCGGGTCGCGCGGGCAAGCAACCCCGCCACTCTCGCCATAGCTCACACCAGCACGCACTCAAGGCGCATCCCTTAGGCGCTGCTGCTCCTGCACACATCTCGCCACACTTGTTTTCCCAGCTCTCTGGCGATCGACTCGCACAAAAGTTTGTCTTTGTCGACGCTTTGGTTGCCGAGTTGCTTCCCAACGAGTGATGGCCAACTCTGTGTCGTGATTGCTGCAACCAGTTGTGTCATGAGGGTTTTGTATCATACCATGTACAGTAATAATACTGATAACTTGCACCACAACTTGGCCCGACTCTTTCCGTTCGTACCTTCCGTACTTGTGCCAATCCATCCATCGTTGCTTTAATTCTTCTTATTATTATTATTATCACTAGTATTCCCTCATTCATCTTTTTTTTCCTGACACAATGGGAGTCGAGCATCCGCACAAGCACAAGCACAGCGGCGCAGACCGACGGGATCGACAGCCGCACACAAACCCCGCCGATCGTCGCCATGCTGGTGATGATGGTGATGATGATGTTGACGATGGCCAGAATCATCACCAGGATGACCGTCGGGGTGACCGTCGGGGTGATGCTGGCTCAGTGAAGGCAGCAGACCACCACCATGTGGACAGCAAGGAGCTCCGACCGACGCGAGCCACCAAACCGCTCAAGGGCAGCACTTCCGCACACACTGCTGCTGCTGCTGCTGCTGCTGCTGCTGCTGCATCATCAGTCATGTCGATGGACGTTGATCATGATCATGAGGATGATGGTGACGACGACGATGCAGCAGGCATGGACGCGGCGCAGGACCACCTTCACCTCCACGCTGATGAAACCACCAGTAATGCCGGGCCGCGGCTGCTCAGCTCGGGCGCTGCGTTTGTGGCGGCCATGCGTGGGACGGCTGGCGAGGCAACGGACGCACTGCTGCGGCTGTGTCGGCAGGCGGCTGTGGCGTGCAATCTCACGTCGGGATCGATGGCCGTACTCGTCAGTAGCAGTAGTAGCAGCAGCGAGGCGAACACGAGTGCAAGGCAGTCAGCAACGTCCACCACTCATGCGACGCGCGTCGATCTCACGGCAGTCATCCGAGAGTACGTTGCGCAGTCGCGAAAGTGCGCCGAGCTGTTTGTGATTCTGGACGCGGCCAAGGCGGACGACCGGCAAGCTCCGATCGCGCTGCTTGCACTCGAAGCACTCGGCTGGATTCTGGTGCACACGTCCAATAGCGCTTTGCAACAGGCAGAGGATGACGTTTCCAAGAATTTACACGCGACAGGAGCAGCACCTGCAGCAGCCGTCAAGAACGTGAACAAAATCACCATCGACAAGGACTTGCGCTTTGCCGGGCCTGCCATCGCGCACACGTTGCTCCGAGAACACACGCGCACCCTGTACCAGTGCCTAACGTCAGACAAGGCACGTGCGCCGTTTATTGCCGCGTGGGTCGTTGCTGCGATTGGCCGGCACAGCGCTGAGGCGGCCGCCGAGCTGTTCGTTTCGACTGCAGGATTCTCCATGTCCAACAAGGCCCTGGTTCGCTTGGTGGGGCGAAGATCGCGTCCCAACCTTGTTCCAGGCGAGCTGCCATCCTTCCCGCTGGCTGAGGCTGTGCCTGAATCGGACGCGTGCTTTTCCGCTTCCTTGTGCCAAAAGACGTTGGGCGCGGATTGGTTTGCATCGTACACGGCCAACCCAAAGCAACAGTCCGCACCCTGGCTGCTGGGAGTGGGCTCGCCTTACACCGACTCTGGTCGCGAACTGTCCATCAGAATTGCATTCGGACCACTGGAGCACCGCGATGCGAATTTGACGGCCCGAGCGCTGGCCATGGCGAACGCCACCGAGCCTTCACCCTTGGGCCTGTTCTTGCGAGATTTGGAAGGCGATGCCTTCCCCACCATCCGCTTTGCGCTGAGCCACTTGGATGAGTACGTCATCCGCGTGCCTCGTTTGCCAAAACGCAGCAAACTTGCCTTCTTTCAACCGCAGGTGCTCGAGCAATTGGCATCGTACTACCAGTCAACCGTCACAGTCAACTCAAAGCCCAAATCTGCACGTGGCAAGCGCGCCGCATCAGCAGAGGCTGCGCCAGGCCCTCACCCCGAACTCGAGCTCGTTGACGAAAACCAGGGGGAAAACGCCGTTACTCTTTTGAATGACACTGATGTGCTAGCCGCCACCCAAGGCCTCACGGCAGCCTTTGCCACTGCGCAAACGCTCCGCCATCTGGTCCATCTCTTTCTCGTGAGCTGTTGCGCATCGCCCGAGCATGGCATCTGGCTCATCGACAGTCGGTGGCATGCTGGAAAGTTTGCCAACGCGCCCACACAGCAGACCCAAGCAGGGGTCTCATTCAAGACTGCTGATAGCAACAACGCAGTGACACCCGCCGCCCTCAAGCGCACGGCCAATTCCACGCTACATCGGTTTTTGCAATCGCTGACCAGCGCCAATGAGGACCTGCTGGTGCGACGCCTGGTGGTTTCCATCCTCCACCAAACCCCAGAGCTCACGCTGCCCTACCTGCTCACTGTCCCGTTTTCGTTTGAGCCCCGCCTGTCCTCTCGGTGGCTGGCGAATGTTCAGCTGCTTCGCCGAGTGCTGCTTGTCACGAGCATTCCTCCACTCGGAGACATTCCTCCTGCTGATGCCCGCTTTGTTGTCGAGCACATTCTCCCCGAGCAGGTGATGACACGAAGCGCATTGAGCATTGGCTTGCAACACCCGTCGGCGCTTGTCCGCCACTCTGTCATGCAACTCCTGCTCTCCCTCTTTGCCAAGGCAGACCAAGTCAGCCAACACCTGGATGATCTGGCTGCCCGCGGCGATGGCAGCACCTCGCGGCAAATTGCCACCTTTATGCGCTCCTTCCGTCTTGCGCTTCGAATTCGAATGCCCGACCTGCAAATTGTGATTGCCCTGACCTCGCAGTATAGGCTGGACAAGGAAGTCTCGGCGTCGGACTCCTCCTCCTCCTCCGATGCCAATGCCGTGAATTCGCAGCAGCAAATGCTGCTCTTCACGGATGCGTTGCGACTCTTGACGTGCCTTTGCAGACACTTGCCCGATCTGTTCCTCGAATCTCGGTTTGACGTAGGCAAGTTGCTGGTCGGCGATCTCCTGGTGTCCTCTCCGCCTATTGTTCAAGAGTGTATCCTACAGCTCGTCCAAGTCTCTCCTGAATTCAAGTGGCAGGCAAAGTGCGGTGCACCCAGCCGCAAACTTCTTGCCACACAATCTGTTCAGCAACAATCACAACAACAATCACAACAGCAATCACAACAACAGCAGCAGCCGCAGCAGCAGCAGCAGCAGCTCTCTGGCCTTGGCAAACTCCTCGAGTTGTACGTGACATCTGGTACCCCCGCTATCAAATCACTCGCCTCTTTGGTCATTGTCAAACTGCTTGCAGACACGGAACTATTCGGAGATGTGCTGGACGCACCATTCCGGTCTGCGCTCGCCATCGAACCGCTGCATTGGCTCCGACACTTGACGCCGTCCGTGCCTCTGGTCCAGTTCTTGGACGACAGCCTGTGTGCGCTTGTCCGGGACCCGTACCCCTGGATGCAGCTCGTCCTCGACGCCAACCAGCAAGCGAACGAGCTGCGACAACGTGTGACTGCCAGCGCCGCCTTGCAGCCCACACTGCATTCTTCTGGCAATGCCGTCCTCTGCATGGTGATGGAGCAGGAACTGAGTGCTGCCAATGTCGCCGAGTTCAGCCCACTTGTGTTGCAGGCGTGCAACTTGGTCAACCGCATGCTCTTCTCGACGCGAAACAAACCACAGCCCGCCCAGCAATTCGCCCACCACCTGGCAGTTGCAGAATACCTTCAACGTGTTCTTCTCTCAGTCCTTCAAGAGCAAACCTCACCGTTGGCGTTGATTGTTGCAATGGACGGACAATTCCTTCGTCCGATCGAACCCGCGGCCGTCGAAGCGTCCGAGGCTCAGCATGCTCTCCCTCCGACGGTGGCAGTCCTTGGCCGTGCCTTGATAGCGCGCTGTTTGCACTCTGTCTCCCATTCGAGCGCGCTCTCTGCGGCACTGGCGGCTTCGGACTCGTCGTTGTTTGCGACGCAGCTGCGCCTGTTCGACGCGAGTGAAACCCCTGTATCGACGCTCGCGCACGATCTTCAGTCGCGACTTGGACGACCACCTGTCGCCTCCAAGCTCGAGATGCAAGCGGAAACACAGCTGCTTGTGCGCAGCCTTCTCTTGCAACAAACAAGTGTTGGCTCACCCTCGCTCGCTGGAGGCTGCTTTGCCGACCTCCTGCGTGTGTGCCAATCGTACTTGCGTGGTAGCTTTGCTCCCGTCTCGCAATGGCTGGCAATGTCGTGGTCGCTCCCTTCGCTCTTTGAAGCCGCTCAATGTCAGACGACGCATCCCGAGTTCTCGCTCTTCCAGCAAGCCGTGTCTGCCCTTCCGTTCTCCGTGCTCATTACCGAAGCGTGTAAACTGGCCGCTTCAACGTTGGGCGCTGCACCGTTCCCCTCGCTCGTGCGAGACTCTGTCAAGACAGCTCTTTTGCGTGTCGACCCTGCGTTCCGTTTGAGCGCGTGTCGCCAACTGCTGCGTGCTCTGGGTGAGGTCTTGCTGAGCCAGACTGCAACAACTGGTAAAGCCGCAACTGGCCTCGTCAGCTGTGTTGATCTCATTTTCGGCTGCTTGCACGAGCTGTTGGACGCGGAAGCATCGCCGGCTGCAATGCTCCAGACCATTCTCGACCATCCCATTGCGCAGTCGCTGTTTCTTTGCGCCAAATCAAGCTCCCTCGACTCGGCTGCCCTATTGGTCACCTTCCAGGTGTCCGAGCTACTGGCCTGTGCCGTCGGCTCGGCAGTGGCGGAGCGACAGACCGCACCGCTGCTGCAGCGCATCATTGACTCGGCAAGTGCCCTCGTGCGCACTGCTGGTACCATCATCGTTGCTCCGCCCTCAAACAACACAGCACCCGCCACCCCTCGCGACAAGCGACGTCGCGCAGACTCACAGGCGGTGGCAGTCGCGACGGCTCCAGATGCACCAGCATCATCTGCATTCTCGTCGGCTGAGGTTCTTTCGCTCGTGCGTGCCTTCCAGCCACATCTCCCGTCGGGTGCAGCTCTGCAGCTCTTGGCCGAGTTGCTCGCTCTGCCTAGCGGGCTGGTGGTGGGTCAAGGGGCTGCTGCTGCTGCTGCTGCTGCCTTGTCACCAGCAGAACAGCAACACCATGCCAACCTTCGTGTCTTGGTTGAGCTGATGTTGGCGGTTCTCGCACCAACAGATGCCAAGTCGCCAACGACCTCGCTGCTGGCCTTGAATATTCTTCCCCGCATTGTTCAGCAGGCTTTGACGAGCGCAGACCCCTTCTTTGATCGCATCATTCTGAGCCTGGTTCGCGCCACGACCGCCTCTGTCTCCTCTGTCTCCTCCGCCTCCTCCGCCTCCTCTACTTCTTCTGGCGAAGGCAAGTCGTTGGTTGCACCCCCAGCCAGCAGTTCCGTCGGCGTGTCTAGTAATTGGGTTGCGCCAGAGTACACTGCCGCATGCCTGCGCCGTCTAACGCCTGTGAATGCCGAAACGATTGCCGCTCTGGTGCGATGCTCTGTACTGCATGCATCCGTTGCCCTGGACGCCTTGGAGCGTGATTCCAAGGTCACGCTGGCCCTTCGCCCTCAACAAAGCGACCCGACAGCAAACGCCGCGATTCGCTCCGTCCTCCTTGCTCTGCTGCAAGTGCCAAACGTCTCCCGACCGCACGCGACTGCCCGCGTGCGCGTGCTGCAGCCGTGGCTACCCATCTTGGCGGACGCTGTCCAAGATGCATCGCTGCAAGAGTCCAAGGAGCAGTCCGTCGCCGTCCATCGCCCGATGGTCGAGTTTGCGATTGCTGCGTTCAAGGCAGTGCTTTTGGACTCGGCAGCCGAAACCAAGACGGCTAAGACCGCAGTGGTGACTGCATTGCGCTCGGTGTGCGACCTTCCGCTCAGCCAGCAGACGTCATTCAGTGCGTTGCAGCTTGAGCTCTTGTCCGCCATGACGGGGCCCGCTTCCTCCGAGCCGGAACTCTTGGAACACTATCTCCTTGCCGTTATGCGCTGCGCTACTCTGCTGATTCACGAAAACCTCACAGACGCCTTGGCGCCGTCCGTTTGTGTCGTGCCAAAGCTCCTCGAAGTGCTGGAACAGCAAGTGCTCGCCTTGCCTCTCGAACCGTGGACGCACTTTGGCGCTCGTCATGGAGCCGGAATCGTCAAGGCCGTCGTGTCGCCATTCTTGGAGCGGTGCATTCGCGCTCGCGCTTCGGACGCGTCCTTCCTTGGTGCATTGGCGCAACTGCTTCCACGGCTCTACGAGCAAGTTGACGACAAAACGACTGCCGTTGACCCGGCGTTGCCCTCGCCCGCCGCTCTCTACAACAAGTTGCTCGATGGGTTTGCCGTTTCGGGTACGCTGAGCACCGTGGCTGCCGAACGTGTCCAAGCGCAGTCCACTGATGGCCGACCGGCACGAGGCCGTGAATCGTCCAATGATGACGACACAGAAGAAAACGACGACGAGGATGATGCGACTCTGGAAGACGATGCCGGGGACTCTGCAGCAAGCTCGACTGGGCAGGGCATTGCATCATCTTCCACTGGTGCTCGTTTTGGCGCATCTCTCAACCCTGCCGATATCTCTAGCGCCACCCGCTCATCCATCGCCGCGCTGGTCCTGCTGCGGGAATTGTTTGAACTGGCTCAAGGCACCGGGTGCGCCGTGCTCGAGCACGTGCCAAAGCTGCTGGCACATTATGGCGGCACTGCCAGCTATGTGGACCGCTGCATTCTTGGCCTCATGCTCGAGTATGAGCATCGGGGTATTGCCATTTCCTCGTATGCGTTCAGCTGGGGCGATCCCGCCATGACCGCGAACGACTGGCTTCGGTCGCAGCAACAGCTGCAACTCCAGCAGCTCCGCAACACCACCACCCAGCGCTGTCTTGAGAGGCTGGATCCCCAGCTGATGCGTCATGCCATTGAAAACTTTGTGCCGTCGTGCTCCGTTGCCTCGATTTCGCTGGAAGAAATGCGCGAGATGGCCCGGCAGAGCCGCATCAAGCTCACCCCACTCGCTACAGCCCCAATGCAACCGACCGTGCTCTCCTCGCCTCACCTTGGTTACGACCCGACTTTCATGCTGCCACTGTTGACCAATCTGCTCTTTGCCGGAAACATGACTGACTGCGAGCGCTTTGTTGGAAGCGATGCTCTGGGCTTGTTGGTTGCCTCGTTGGCGTCCGAAGACGAGTCCACCCGCATGGTCGGCTACACGTGTTTGGGCCAGTTCATGGTGGTGCTGGAGGAAGATTTACGCTTCCGAGAGCGCACACAGCTCCGAGTCTTGCTCATGTCGCTCCGCAATGCGGTTGTCAGCCGTGCGCAGCAGCTTCCATCCGTGCTGATGTCGGTCGTCGTGCATGCTGCTCGTGTTGTGACGAATTCTGCGCATCCCCTGTATGCGACGCTGAACAAGTACTTGTTGGCGCGGCCTGCGCTGGAGCTGGACGACATTCCCATGTTCTACCAGCTGTTCAACAGCGCAACGCTCGACTCGGCGAGTCTTTCATCCGCAGCCGCCCTGCAGATCGACAGTGGGGCCAAATCCGGATCGAACAACGCCGGAGAGCAGCCTTTGCACCGCAAGGAGCGCAACTGGCTGCTCCGAGTGCTCGCGACAGGCGTGCGAACCAAGATGGATTTGGACGTGCTGCGCCGGCGCCATGTGCCTGAAATGCTCATGGCCTTCATCAATTCGTCGCTGTGTCTTGATGTATCAACGCGCACCCTTGTCCGCAGTGTTGTTCACCGCTTGGTCTCGTGCTCGAGGCAAGTTTCCGAGGAGCTGGTTCGCACCAACGGCCTACTTACGTGGTTGAGTGTTGAAGTCGCGAACGCCGGCTTGCAAGGTTTGTCGAATGCCAGCACCACACAAGGCTTTGCGTTGTCACTGACGCCTGGCGGAGAAGCAACATGCATCGCTGATCTTGTCAGCCTTACCGCCACCACCAAGGCGCTTTGGGACTCGCTGACCGCAGACCGTCCTGGCAGTGCTCATGCGGCGGCACAATTCCCGCCGGCAGTGACGGTGCTCGAGTTCCAACTGCTGGTGCGCTCGTTGCTGCAGAAAATCGCCTCGGTGTTTGCAAGCGTTCGCACTCGCGCACTCCCTGCGATGGAATTGCTGCTGCCTTTGCTAACGGTGGCAATCCAAGTTCAGCGTGCTAGCAATTGGCACACACTCCGATCCAAGCAGCGTCAGCACGCAGAGTCGTCTTCGTCTTCCTCGTCTCAGGCAATGGATGAGAGCGAAGGTCCGAGCAGCAGCACCAAGCCAGTCGTCCATCTGACAGAGTCCTGCCAGCATACCCAATTGACGGCACTCGAGCTCTGCGCCATCCTGCGCTTGTGGGTCGACGTATTTGGTGCAACGTCCTCCACCGATGCCGACGTGGCCGCGTTGGGCGCTTGGAAGGCGGTTTTGCACCAGGCGCTGGCCGGTTCTGCTTTTACCAACGACCTTCTTGCTGCGCCTGTTTTGTTGCAACCGTTGTCGGTCAAGCAAGCGCGCCAGCTGCACTCGCTAGTTCGCGAGCTTCTGACATCCATCGACTTTGGCGCGGACAGCGTGCTCGCTGCCACCAACGCCGAGGTCGTGCCTCTACTATGGATTGCTTCAGATGCCTTGAACATGTGGCCTGCCCAACGTACTGTCACGAGCCAAGACAACAACAGCGAGAGCTCCGCTCTGGAACGCTCTCTGCGATGGCTCGCGCAGCATTCTTCTTCCAAGGCCGCATCCCTCATTGTGCGCGCCTTCAGCCAAGAATCGCGCGCTTCAGCCTCCATTCGGCGGCAGTTTGAGAGCGCGCTGAGTCAACTTGGTTTTTGTGCTGCACAGGTTGGCGTTGACGGGCCTTTGATCGGTCTTGTTGACTTTATCTTGGCTGCGATCTGGTCGACGCGCGAGCTGAGCGCCACTGCCCAGCCTATTCTGCTGAAGCTGTTTGATACGTTGCCTACGAGTGTATCTCTCCCGAATGGAGACTTTCGCGGGTCCGACGCTGCTCAAGCACCACCTTGTGGCTTGAAATGCGATGGCGCGGAACGCATTCAGCAATGGCAGCTCAAGACGCTTGCCTTGGCGTTCTGCGATCTCAACGCCGCTCAACCCGACTTGCCCTCCACGCAGCATTGGATTCGCTTGACATCCACCTCCAACTGCAAGTGTGGTCGGGTTTAATTTTTTTTTTCTTTAACGACTCTGAACGTTTTTTTGTGTTTGTTGTGCCTGTTCAAGTGTAATTCCAATAGTCCAGTGTTCCATTTTGTGCACTCTGCTCCCAAGTCGTTTCGTCTCTTTTTCTTTTCTTTTTTCTGCGTTATTCTTGTCCATCTGAGTCTGAGACTCTGAGACACTCTGAGCTCACTCTTCCATTTGCATTCTTCGTGCATTCATTCACAATGAGCGACAATTCGGCTGCTTCTCCAACTTTGCCTGCTGCTGCGTCTGCGTCTGCTGCCAACGCCGGTGCTGCGTCCGACCCGCAGAACGTCGAAGATCTCGCCAACTTTGTCAGTTCTGGAAACGAGAGAGCGCGAGAGAGCGAGAGCGAGCGAGAGAGAGAGAGAGGGTCGCACTACTGGCGGCACAAGTGAATGCGATTTCATGCTCACTCACTCACGGTACTTTGTGAATGTTTGGTGCTCCGCGCGTCGATGATGCGCATGACAATATTGCTGATGATTTCGTGTGGCGGTCTGTCAGGTCAAGCAACTCATGTCCTCAATGGTAAACGCACAGAAACCCAAAGCACGCATTCGCCCACTGCGCACACCAACCCCCCCCCCCTTTTCTTTGGTCCAATAATCGCTGCCTCTTCCAAGAGTGATGTTTGGTTTCTGGAGAGCGAAATGTGTCGAGTCTCGTGGAAACCTTAAAAGGTTTTGCATTTTGGCCCAAATCACCCTCTCCTCAACAACCGCAACAATGGTTATGATCTGGATCAGATTGGCACCTTGAATTGGTGAACATTGAGCAAAACATTGGGTGCTTGGATCGATCGGCTTGGCGCCACTTTCAGCTCAATCTCAGATTCTCAGATTTTATGCTCGCTAACTTTGTTTGTTGAAATGAATGACAGCAAACCAACTTTGAAACTATGGCGGACACCATCCTCACTAAGAATATCGTGCTCCATGCTGGCAAGGAATGTTGCTTGTTGCTGAGATTGAATTGCTGAGATTGAGCTGGTTTGTCCTTGCACAGTGTTGTTGTTGGATGTTGCTGGTTGCCATTCCCGCGGTTTTTTTTTTTTCGTTATTTTTCCTTGATGCTGCGTTGCGCTCTGTTTGTCTGGTTTTTGGGCTTGCTTGGCTGTGTTTTTGGTTGAATTTGGGGGGTTTCTTCTCAGCACTTGACGAGATGGCCGCAAGAGTGGACGAGGTCGAAAAGGCAGTGCAGAATGTCGCCGCTCAAGTCCAGCAAGCCGAGAAGCCCAAGCCGAAATAACTGCAATTCTACAAGCTTAGATGGATCTGTGTTGTCGTGCGGAATTTTGTGAGATGAATGAATGGGAGCTGGGGGACAAGTCGGTGATTGAATGGAAATGGTTGTTCTCTCTATTCGCTGAAATCTACAGCTTTTTTTTGTTTTGAGGTCATCTTTGAGTGTATTCGGCAATCCACGAGTTCACTTGGGTGGGGACAATGACCGGATGGCACCAATCTTGCGTGCATTCGAGCTGTTGTTGAATGTCGCAATGAAAACGGACATGTTTGACAACATGAAAGCTGCAACTCTGACTAGACCGCGAAATCTGAAATGTACGACCGACTCACGCCGTGTGATGCGGGTGTGGAACGCGTTGTAAAGTCGAGGCCCGACGACGACTGATTTCGGCCGGTCGACTTGTGGTGTGAGCGATCCGCGGGCCAGCCCCGAGAGCTGGAGGTGGCAGGTGTGGCCATGACGCTGGTATTCGTAAAGCTGCTGTCTGCCCCGAATTGATGCCGCGAATCTGTCACCAAGCCTGCGGCGCTGTTGGTTCCACTCAACTGGCGCAATCGATTGGCAAGCTTGGTCCACAGCTCGCTCCACTCCTGAATGTTGCGCTGCTCCACCGATAGCCAGGGAGCAGCGTACTGAGCAGGCTGTTCCCACCACTCTTGAATCAGCGTCTGTGTTTGCTGGCAAGCCTGAAGATGCTCGCGCGCCTTGATTAAATGACGCTTGAGCTGGGGCGTCAAGTCCTGTGCGCATCGTCCAAACCATTCTTCTGCGCGGCAAACAAGCGCTGCAGGGTGACCAAAAGAGAAAAAAAAACACGGTGAGTGAAAATGCGCGCAAGGATTGCAAAATTCCCTTGCAAGAATCCTCACCGTCAATGGTATCACCAGGCAACTGTTGCTCTGTTAGCTGAAGCGCTCGTAAAGAGCTTTCAGTCGCTCCCTCGCGGTCTTGGAGCGCCACCACTAAGATTTGCCCCAGTTGAATGAGAACGATAGATCATTTCGGCATCACGGATCCAAAGCAACAAAGCAGCATGACTCACAATGATTGGCCTTGTCGATGGTAAGCTCGAGCACACGTTCGGGCGTCTGGAGAGTGTTGCGGAAGGGGCGCATGTGAGACACGAATGAGACATAGCACTGGCAACAGTGAAATCAATTCACTTACAAAGTACCATGGGATGTCCAAATGTTGCAGTACGGCTTGAAGCGACGCTGTGCTCATGTGCGCTTGCAGTCGATGCACACTGAGATGAGCGACTGGCGTTCGGGGAGACCTGTGATTGCCACAAACCAAGCCAACATTATTGCAGAGCAGATTGAAATTAACTCGCTGACTGCAAAGCAACATCATCGCGGTATATCAAAACGTTGCAACTCAGCAACACGTTACGTGGGGAGCTGTGAAAACCGAACGAGCGCGAGGGGCAGAGCTTGGAATGCTGCAAGTTCGCGTTGGACAAAGTTTTGTAGATCGCGCGTGCTCTGGTCAATAGCAAGCTTGGATGGCATCAGAGCATCCTTGTGGGATGAAGATATCTAAAGATTATTTTGAAGGTTCCCCCCCCCCCAAACAATACAAGTGAGCACATGTTTCGGTTCCACATGCCAACTGCAAAAAAGAACAACAAATACCTCAGCCTGCTTCGCTGCCACCTGCTGGGCAACCGCTTTGGTTTTGACCAGCAGCGCTTGTATCAAGGATTCATGCGAGGTCTGTTCGCAAGCAAAGTCAGCAACAAAGCTAGCAATCTATCCGCTCGAATAAGGCAAGTTGCGTTTACCGTGGAGTGGGTCAGGTCTGCAATGTTCTCTTGCAGCTCCTCCAGTTTCGTTTGCATTGGTTGACCTGATATGATTTGCTCGTGTTGCTGCTGGAACACACGCCTCAAGAACTGACATTTTGATTCCAACCCGGCAATGTGTGCGTCGAGTCGATACGACTCTCTGCACACGGTTGAAAAATCCCAACAGAGACAGCTCGAGTGAGATACAATGTCAAAGGATTCCATCTGCAGCATTTTTTGTTTTGATGCGAGCTTACGCAAGGAGATTTTGCATTGTCGCATCCCCCGAAAACGCGTTCAACAAACGAGCTTGAATCTCGCGCGTCGACCTGCGCGTGTCGGCATCATGTGCGACCGACCGCAAGCGTGCTTGCATGGTCTCAAGTACAATCCTCGAGTGAATGGATTGCAATTCCTGTGGTGGTGTGGTGTGAACGGGTTGGTACAAGTTGCCCTTTCGCAGAAAAGCCAATGTGAGTCGTTGTTGCTTACCTGCAATCGGTCATGAACCCCTTTAAGATCGCGTTTCAGGTCATCCTCTTCACCTAAGAATCGTTTTCTGATCGGAACAAGGCACACAAGGGAAAGAAAAGAAAAGAAGGCAAAACATTGGCGACAAACTTGCACAAACCACTACCACCACCGCCACCACCCCTGCGCTCTTACCGGTACTCTTGAGCTTCTGCGTCAAAATCGAGCGAGTCTGTCTCAGCTTGAACGGCAGTGATGGCAGAGGCAACGTATCCAGTCAATCCGCGAACCAACGCGCTCGGGCCCAACTGCGCTGCAGCATACTCGACAGCCTGCCAGGTGCGAGCTTTGGACGCAGAGAGTGCCGGGTTGCGAGCACCGGCCTCGTCCATCGTTCCGGTCGCATGCTGATTGTTGAGGCCCGTGTTCGTTTTCAATGCAGATTGCACTCTGAGAATGAGGTGCTCCTCGACTCTCGCGCAGGCTTCTCGAACGACGCGAGTGGCAGCAGACTCGAGGGCAGCACTTGCATTGCTTGCCCGTTGATCACCAAAGTTGGTGCCACTACCATGACTGGCTTTGGCAGTATTGGCTGAGCGAGCCAGAAGCGCTGTTTCAGACGAGGACGAGGCCGCCCTTGCCTGCTCGGCCTGGCGTTGCTCGGCCAGCTGGGCGATGACTTGGCGGCTGCTCGATGCAATGTGCTCCACCTGTGCAGAGTAGCCTGCGAGCAGTGCCTGGCGCTGTCTGACCTGGCTGATCTCGCTGCTTGCCGCTTCCACGGCGACGCTGGACTGCTGCAGACTGCTCTTCACCACGGCCGTCTCCTGCCGCACTCGCGCAATGTGGTCGCGCGTCTGGGCGATCTCGGCCTGCAGCTGCCCACGGCGCTGCGCGAGTCGCTTGCGTCGCTGGGCTTCGTCCGAGCTCAAATTTGGCGCCAAATTCAAACTTGCGCCTGCATTCAGGCGAGCGTTGCCGCGCTCGACGGCCGCGTTCTGCTCAGAGCGAACGTGGTCTACGAGGTACTGCCAGACATGCTGCATGTTGCCACGGCAGAGCGGCGCAAGTTGCTCGCTGGTCAATCCGGGCGAGTACTGCAGCTCTGCATTGGCCCATCGCGCCACTTCCTCCGCCAGCCGCTGTTGCGACTGACTCTGCTGAGACTGAGACTGTTGGGGTGGATGAGAGTGCTGAGATGGCTGATGAGGTTGCCGTTGGGATCGCAGCGACCCGTGGCTCGACATTTGGTTTGTTTGGCTTGCGTTTCAGCTGTGAAACAACAAAACTCTGAAAAAACGACTGAGACTTGGCGGCTAACGCATCCGCTCCCGGGTGAAAAGGGGGCGCCAGTGTTGCATGATGCCAACGCCGTCTGGGCCTCATTCAACTACAAAGTGCAGTGCTCTGGAACTCTTTGAAAAAAAAAAAACAGCTCACAAAAACAGAAAGCGAGTCTCTGAGCTCGCTTCATCCGCTGGATCCGAGGTTTTCATGCCATGCACATGTGGTAGGACTTGGCCAAGAGCAACTCGGGCCGATCTGATACAGTATTGTAAATCTTGTAAATCACTGGCCAGCATTGAGACTGTCATCCCAGAACTCGCCGCTTCGCCGTATCGTGTCCACCATCCTCGCGTTATTTTGTGTTCCGAAGCTGCTGCTGCTGCTGAGTGGAGCATTCCCATCGAATTCTAGACACGGAAGCGGAGGCGGGACAGCAGGAGTGGAGCATTTTGAGGTCAGCACGGCGATTTTCGGACACGGTGATTTTTTCCCATTTCGTCTTGGATCCCACCTTGGCTTTGCGCGTTTAAATAGGGCGCTCTGGATTCGGAAAAGGAATCACTTCACTCTTCATTCTGAACATCTTCGAAACAAGATCAGAAACCAACAAAACAAGAAAACAAGCCTCAAAGCAGCTACTTCACAGGTTTGGTTCAGTTCGGCGTTGCCCCATTCTCCCAAAAGGACGACTTGCTCACACTCACAGACGATCGTGTCTTTCTTGTTTTTTGCAGACCTAGAATTGAACAAGAAAGCCATGTCGCTGAACAGTCAACTCCTGAATGGCAAGGTCGCCATTGTCACTGGCGCATCGCGTGGTATTGGTCGCGAAATCGCGCTGCATCTCGGTGCGCAGGGTGCCGCTGTGATTGTCAACTACGCCTCCAACGCCAACGCCGCCAAGGAGGTGGTCGACGCAATCACCAAAGCCGGAGGTCGCGCTACGGCGGTTCAAGCCTCCATCGGCCGCGATATCTCGCAGGGCAACAAGCTCGTCCAAGCTGCCGTGGATGCCTATGGCGGTCTGGACATTCTCGTGAACAACGCTGGTGTAAGTGGAGGACGGAATTGCGAAAACGAAGAGGGTTTGATGTCGCGCACACACCACCCCCACACACCCGGCACTTGCGACGAAAACTGTGTGCTGACCAAATTGCTGTGTATGTTGTTGGAACACCAGGTCTATTTGGGCGGAGCTGGCTCAGAGGGAGTGACCGAGGAGCAGTTTGACGAAATGTTCGCGGTCAACTCGAAGGGCCCTTTCTTCTTGCTCCGTGCTGCTTCCAAGGTCATTCGCAACAATGGTCGCATCGTCAACATTAGCTCTGCAAGCCTTGCATCCGGAGCTGTGTCTTTGTTTGGCGCGTATGCCCCGTCCAAGGCGCCTCTGCACGAATACACCAAGCTGTTTGCCGCAGAACTCGCCGGTCGCGGCGTGACGGTCAACACAGTGATGCCTGGGTTTACTGCAACGGACATGCTTTCCGACAAGATTCTCGAAATTGCCAAGGCATCGAGTCTCTTCAAGCGCGTCGGCACCGTCGAAGATGTTGCCGTCGTCGTTGATTTCCTCGTCAGTCCGACCAACAACTGGACTACCGCTCAAAGCCTGCATGTGTCGGGTGGTGGCACGCTGTCGCGCTAAAAGAAGCCCTCGACCACTGCCTTAGATGTCGCGGTGATGTGAGTGTACAGGACATTTTGATTTTTTTGTCGTCGTTTGTTCTTGCTGTTGTTCAGCATTGCTATTAAAACTAGCATTATGATTATTTTACTTTCTATTGCATCACTTTAGTACGAGCAGCACTTTACAACCAAGTAATGCATCTCGAAATTTCTCAGACGAACTTCAGTCTTCCTTCCATTTTGAAAAATGTCGTCTTCGGTTGTTTTATACGTCTACGACCTGTCGCGTGGCATGGCGTCGCAGTTCTCGTCTGCGTACCTCGGACGGCACCTCGACGGCATCTGGCACACGTCCATCGTCGTCTACGGCGAGTAAGCGAAAAAAACACCAAACAAACATCAACTCGAAACGTTCGGTTCAGAATTTGGATTGAAATTCGGGAAACTACAATTCGAAGAGCCAAGATTTTTGTTCTGGAAAACCCGAAAGGCAAAAAAAATAAATAGTGCGGAACAATTGTATGCAAAACACGAGAAAGATGCAGCGATGGCCGACTTTGAGTGAGGTGAAGAAGGGTGAAGTGAAGCAAAGTACGTGAAGTGAGTTGGTCAATCACCATACAGTACAACAACGACCAACAACGACCAAAAACCTGAAACAGGTGAACTGCAAGAAGACATTTACAACGGCACATTGACAACGCGATACAAGCCGTAAAGTACAGAGCGGGGAAGGGGGAAGGGGGAAGCATGAAACATTCAATCTGAACTCGGTTGCTGTAACCCAGCGGACTGAACTCGATGCTCGTACCACGAAAATGCCTGTCTCGCAATAGAGAATACTACTTTGGAGCGGGCATCCAGACTGCCCAGCCAGGGCGCACAATGCACGGCCAGCCACTGCGGCAGGTCGATTTGGGCGTCACTGCCATCCCGCGCGACGTGTTCCACGACTTTCTACGCGGACTGAGCGACGCGGGCCAGTTCAGCTCGACGTCGTACCACTTGCTCGATCAGAACTGCAACCACTTCACCCAAGAGTGCGCGCAGTTCCTTGTGGCGCGGGACATTCCCAGCTACATTCGCTCGCTGCCGGACGACTTTGCGTCAACGCCGATGGGCGCCATGCTCCGGCCGCTCATCAACTCGTTCTTTACAAGTGGTCAGGCAGTGGACGAGGTTCCATTTCGCTCAATGGCGGGCCAGCAACCAGGTGGTGCAGCTGCACCCACTCCAACTGCCACTGGAACAGCCACCGCTCAGCCGCTGCGACCACACACATTCGATCAGCTCCAACTGTCCACCATCATGACCAAGCTGCGTGGGTTTTTGGACACCAATCGCGCAGATGCCACGCAAGACGCAACCATTATGCCGCTCACGAACGCGCTTGCTGCACAGTTGGATTCGTTGGAAGCGTCCTTGACTGCAGTTCCCACGCCAGCAACGACCGCCCTCATCGGATCGCGTGTCAAGGCAAATGGGGAGCATGTGGCGCTCTTTACTGCGCTGCTTCAACCATACTGGCCGCTGGGAATGATTGAACAGGCCCATGTCGCGACTCCGCGATTGCGCATCCTGCGCACCGAGCAGCTCTTCCCCGTTCTGGACTTGCTGCGTGTCTGGCTGCTGGCGGACGGAGCAATTGCGCTTGTGTCCAACCCTCTCCAAAACAACTGCATTCCCCATCTCTTGGCCGCGCTCGTCACGGGCGACGGTGCCGTGTTCAGTTCTGACGCTGCTCAGCTTGTCGTCTTGCGCGCAGCATGCAACATGTTTGCATCGGACACTGGCGCCAAGTATATGCTGAGCGACAGTGCCATTGCTGCAGTTGTCAACGCCACGGTGACTGCGTTGCTCAACCCACCTCGTCCCGTTATTCGTCAGACCGCAGCAACTCTGGCGTTCAACATTGCGCTCAGTCTGGGTAGCACTCTGTCAGAGGTAGCTGCAAGCGCTGTGGCGGAATTGACCACGGCGATTCATCATATTCTGGCTGCTCCCGCCACTGCTCAAGATGACGAGGAATCGGGTATGGATTTTGTTGCTTGCGAGTGTTGTGTTGGTCTGTTGATGCTTGAGCTCGAGTTGGAGAGCCTGTTCGTGTTGCTGATGCTCTGATGTTTCTCCAACCCGCAGTCTTCCGAGGGCTCTCCGCGTTGCTCCAGCTGGTCTCAAGAAACGAGGACTCGAAGCAGCTTGTGATTGCGCTCGGCTTTGATACAATCCTGTCTGGGTTGCGAGGCAAGAGCGCACGACTTGCTACGTGCGCCAATCAGCTCGCTCAAGTTTTGGGCTAAACGCTGAATGTGTAAACTGCTTTCGATGTGTTGATAAGTTTGTTTTTTTTGAACGGCGCAACTGAAACATGCCTGAAGAATGAAACAAATAACAAGATTTTTAATTGAAAATGTGGTTGGTATAAACAAGCTGCTGCACAAAAGCTACTCGCTGTCGTCTTCGTCGCCGAGCAAGTAATTGTTGGCGTGCAAGTTCTCGTCAGATGTGCTGAGCATGTTTGACATGCTGTCAGTGCGTTTTCGGTCAACTCGCAGAATGTCCACTTCGCGACGCGTGGAAAGTTGACGGTATTGGCTGGCAGGTTGAACGAGAAAGAAAGCAAACGACAAAATTGGTGAGGACTTGGTATCTGTAGCTGGGGAAATATCCTTTCAACTATACCTTCGTAGCAGCAATGTTACGCGAATCACTTGCAAAACAGAGCGAATAACCAGGAGGACCAGTGACACGACGTCCTCCACTTGCTCGCTTTGGTTTTCGCCGCCGGTCGACGCAATATAAGTGATGAGTGCGCCGACACAAAGCAAGAGCACGAGCAGATCGAAACGGTTCCACCACGAAGCAAAGTAGGCCTGTGAAAAATACACAAGCATTGGCAATGAGTGTTGGAACCGCAATCACAACTTGGAGCCACAACAGATGTGTACATACCTTTGCGCCCAAAGACATGAACCGAATAAACAGCTCAAAGATCAGAATGACGTTGATCACCACCTCAATCACAATGACCCCGACAACTTGTTCTCTGTTTGAGCACAATAACAAATCGAACAAACAAAAATTTGTGAACTTGGTTGGTAAAACGCCATCCATCATCACTGCAAACAAGTCGTGATGTATTGTAGCTCTTTTGAGCCACGTACTTGGAATCGGTCAAGCTCTGCACAGGATTAGAGCAGCACGCCCACGGACAAACAAGCACGCAGTAAGCAACGAGGTCAAAACAAAGAGCGCAATAACCTCGCGTTCCATCAATCAGCAAACTGACTCACCCAGATTAACGAGGTGAGGCATAGCACGACGACTATCATGTAGACGATAAAGTAGTACTTTGAGTAGAACAGAGCCGAAGCGGCGTTGGTAAATCGGTTGATGCGCAGCGAGTGAAGGCCGGAACCGGTTGCTGCGGCTGCCAAACTCGTTTCGGCCCAGTACGGCTGTGCGTTCCGACTACTGCTTCGCGACGCCGGCGCGCTGTCTTCTAATCTGTGAGATGATTGCTCAAGCAAGCAGACACAAAAATGGCACAACCAGCAGAGTTGTAGTAGATTGGAAGGGTTCGGGGCAAAATGTTAGTGATGCGGATTTCGTAACCCTGGATGTGTAATACCATAGTAGCGATACCAAAACCTCACTACAAGCAGCCAAGATTTCAGTAGCAAACGCGAGCCTCTGGTTTTTCCCCTCAATTCATCCCTCGTCTCTCCCCCTCCGACCAAAAAAACCGACCAACCCCTCAATAATACCAAGCACATGCTAAGTCGACGTTCGTTATGCTCTTACGCTCGCTTGGCACCCCATGGGGCGTCGTCGTCGTCGTCCTCGTCGCCCAGCACGAGCGACAAGTGCGACTGTGGCCTTGCGCTGCTGCTGCTGCTGCTGTTGCTGGTGGTGGTTTTGCTCGTCCGCGGGTGTTGTGCGGGAGATGCTCGCGACGCTCCACTCTGAAATTGCGGCTGCTGTGGCTGAGGCGGTGGCTGCTGCGACTGTGGCTGGAACGGACCATTCGGAGCGGATGGAAAGGCGAGCCGGTCGTCATCATCTTCGAGGTCGTCCACCGTAAATCGAGTAAACGCAGACATTGCGGTGGAAGACACAGTATTGACAATGAACTAAAAACAAAAACAACCAAAAACAAAAAACACGACTGATACGAAAGAAGGTCAAGGTCGATGCGGGCAGTACGTCAAAACTAATTTCTACAGAACTGAGAATATTCGCGTTACAGACAAGTACAGCCACTACGTAAAAAGTTGCTACAGCAGACTAAAATCACAAACAACAACAACAAAAAAAAAACAAGACAAAACCAACAAAAACCCCCGACTCAGGGTTTACGGCGCGGCTGGCTTGATTCGAGCGACGAGATCACCAGCAGACAGGGATTCGCCAACCTTCACGTTCAGGAGCTCCAACGTGCCCGACAGAGGCGCGGTGACGACCGTCTCCATCTTCATGGCGTTCAGCACGCAGATCGGATCACCTTGCTTGAGGGGAGCGCCCACTGCAACAACAAAGCATGAACGAGTCAGCACAAAAAAAAAATCTCAACTACACTTTGCTTTGTTTCTCTTTTCAACTTCTTGAAACACCTCCTACCTTTGGCACGCAGCTCAATCACGGTTCCAGACATGGGACAGCCAACCTCGTTGGGCATGTCAGCGCTGGCCTTGGCGCGAGTCACATGGGCGACCGCAATCGAGCGGTCGGGCACGGAAATCTTGCGCGCCTCGCCATTCAGCTCAAAGAACACCTCGCGCATGCCGCGCTGGTCGGTCTCTGTGCCAACGGCAATCAACTTGATGTACAGACGCTTGCCAGCCTCAATGTCGACCACCAGCTCTTCGCCCACAGGCAGCGCCTTCAGGAAGGCAAAAGTAGGAACCATGCCGACGTTGCCGAGGTGGTTGACAAACAGGGCATACTCCTTGAACACTTCGGGGTACATGGCAGCGCTCATGACGTCCGTGTCCGTAATCCAAGAGCCAAACTGCTCGACGAGATCACGCTTGAGCTTGACCAGATCCAGCGCAGGCATGTTGGCTCCAGGTCGGCCCTGCACGCACGGCAAGTTTCGCACAATCTGTTTGACGGAGAAAGTCACAAGCAATTTAAAAAAGTAGCACGTGAGTGTCGTCAAGCGGGGAAAAAAAAAAGTCCAAGCTGCTGTTACAAAAACGCAACACTGCAACACCCACCTTGGTTCGAAGAGGCTCCGGGAAACCACCCTCCGGAATGCCGATCAGACCTTGGAAGTACTGAACGACAGAGGAAGGGAAGGAGAGGCGATCGGCTTGGGCAATGACCTTCTCCTCGTCCAGCTCGTTGGCGACCATGAACTGGGCAAGATCGCCCACAACCTTGGAGCTCGGGGTGACCTTGACAATGTCGCCCAAGAGACGGTTGGCCGCCGCGTACGACGTTTTGATGGCGCCCCACTGCTCAGACAGACCAAGCGACATGCTCTGGAAGAAGAGGTTGGTGTACTGGCCGCCGGGCATCTCGTGCTGGTAGACGTCCGATGAGCTTGCCTTCTGCTCAGAGTCAAAGCAGCGGTAGTGGGCACGGACTTGGCCCCAGTAGCCGTTGAGGTCCTGGAGTTGGTCAAAGTTGAAGGCCTCGCCCAGGCCAAGGTCGTTGAGGGAGGTCACGACGGCGCCCATGCAGGGCTGCGAGGTCAGACCGGACATGGCGTCCGTCGCCACGTCAACCACATCCGCACCGGCTTGCGCAGCGGCAATCATGGAGGCAACGCCAGTGCCCGCAGTGTCGTGGGTGTGGACGTGGATGGGCAGGTCGGGCCAGCGGGTGCGGATGGCGCCAATCAGCACGGTCGCAGCGTGCGGCTTGAGCAAGCCAGCCATGTCCTTGATGGCAAGAATGTGAATGCCCATCTCGACGAGCTTCTCCACCAGGCCAATGTAGTACGGAAGGTTGTACTTTGGACGCTTGGGGTTGAGGACGTCGCCAGTGTAGCAGATGGCAGCCTCAATCACACCACCCGCGGCGCGAACAGCATCGATGCCAAGACGGAGGTTTTCAACGTAATTGAGCGAGTCAAACACGCGGAAAATGTCGACGCCGTTGTCCTTGGCGGTCTTGACAAACTCAAACACGACATTGTCGGGGTAGGTAGTGTAGCCGACAGCGTTGGCACCGCGGAGGAGCATCTGGAATGGAATGTTGGGCACAAGCGCACGCAATTGGCGCAGACGGTCCCAAGGGCACTCGTGCAGGAAGCGCAGAGAAACGTCAAACGTGGCGCCGCCCCACATTTCGAGCGAGAAGGCCTTGCTCATGACATGGGCCGTGTGGGGAGCAACGGCCGCCATGTCGTACGTGCGCATGCGAGTCATGAGATGGCTCTGGTGAGCATCACGCCAGGTGGTGTCGGTGATGAGCACGTTCTTGTGGGCACGGAGCTTTTTGGCAAACCCTTCGGGGCCTTCGGCCAGCAAAATGTCGCGCCAGCCAGCCGGTGGCGGGGCCATCGGGTCGGGGAGGTTGGTGATGGTGGGGATCTTGGGCGTGATGGGGCCGGGCTCGCCAACCATGCCCTGCACAGCCGAGCCGTTGACGCAAATCTCGCCGAGGAAGGTGAGCAGCTTCTGGGCGCGGTTTTTCAGGACGGGGAAGTTGAAAAGCTCCTTGGTGTTGTCGATAAAGCCAGTGTGGACGACGCCCTGGAGGAACTCTGGGTGCAACAGCACCTTTTGCAGGAAGGGAATGTTGGTTTTGACGCCACGAATGCGGCACTCGGTGATGGCGCGCAGCAGCTTGCGGATGGCACTCTGGTAGGTCGACGCGTGCGAAATGATCTTGACGAGAAGCGAGTCGTAGTGGGGAGTAATGATCGAGCCCGCAAAACCAGCGCCACCGTCGAGACGGATGCCGTTGCCGGACGAGGTTCGGTAGACGACAATCTTGCCCGTGTCGGGCATAAAGTTGTTGGCAGGGTCCTCGGCAGTCACGCGGCACTGGATTGAGTGGCCGCGCACGGAAATGTTGGACTGCTGCAGACCGAGCGACTCGAGCGAAGCACCGGCGGCAATTCGGATTTGGGAAGCGACAAGATCGACGCCCGTGATTTGCTCGGTGATGGTGTGCTCGACCTGGATGCGGGGGTTGACCTCGATAAAGTAGTGGCGGTGCTGGGGATCGACCAAAAACTCGACCGTGCCGGCGTTGCGGTACTTGATGTGGCGAGCCAGCTTGAGCGCGCTCTCGAGAATCGCGTCGCGAACGTTGGTGGGGAGGTTGACGGCCGGGGCCACTTCAATCACCTTCTGGTGGCGACGCTGCACCGAGCAATCGCGCTCAAACAGGTGGACGACGTTGCCATAGTTGTCGGCCAGAATTTGGACCTCGATGTGGCGAGGGTTTTCAATGTAACGCTCGATAAACACGGTACCGTCACCAAAGGCGGACTTGGCCTCGGAGGTGCAACGAAGGTAGCCTTCGCTGAGCTCGGACTCGTTGCGGATCACGCGCATGCCGCGACCGCCGCCGCCGAACGCAGCCTTGATGATGACTGGCAGCCCGTGCTGCTTGACAAAGGCCTCAGCGGCCTCCAGTGACGGGACTGGGCCGTTGCTGCCAGGAACAACCGGGACACCGCACTCAATGGCAGCCGTGCGCGCCTGAGTCTTGTCGCCCATCTTGTCAATGACGTCCGGATCGGGGCCGACAAACACAATGCCGGCCTTCTCCACAGCGCGGGCAAAGGTCGAGTTTTCCGAGAGGAAGCCGTAGCCTGGATGGATGGCGCGAACACCCGATTTCACAGCCAACGCGACAATGCGATCGACGTCCAGGTAGGCGCCAACGGGAGTGACGTTTGGACCAGAGACTTCGTACGCTTCGTCGGCCTGAGGACGAGGAAAAATGGACGAGGTGAGTGATTGGAGGGGGGGGGTGTGAAGAAAGTGGGATGGAGTGGGGTGTATGTGGCTGTGTGGTGGAGAACGGCAGTACCTTTGAGCGATGCATGGCAAAACGATCGGCAAGACTGTAAATGGCGACAGTGCGCAAAGAGAGCTCGTGCGCAGCGCGGAAGACTCGGATGGCAATTTCCTAATGGAGAAGAGACACCCAAATGAAGTGAATCAACATGCTCGCGCGCCAAAGCTTTGGAAAACGCAAAAACGTTCAACAACAAAAATGCTGAACGCTCTTACTCCGCGGTTGGCACACATAATCTTGCTGACAGACTGCATTGACGGCTCGAGCTCACCGCGAATCTCGTCGAACGAGAGCACCTGCGGGAGTGACGTGGACGTCGAGAGCGAAGCAGAAGACGCAGAAGTGGACAGAGGAAGAGCAGTCGAGAGCGACGGTTTGCGAGTCGTCGCAAAGATAGTGTCCATCGATGAAATGGAAGAGCGCGCCGACGGTTGGTGCGAGGAGGAAGCCGAAGAGCCGTTGGAAGAGCGCAAGGAAACGGGGGTCAGCAGTCCCGCCGGAAGATTTTCGTACGAGGTCGATTGGCACGCGTCAAAACCGTGTGTCAGCGACAACGAGGAAGAGGATGAGGAAGTGGATAGGTTTCCGCAAGACGACGCGGCAGATGACAAATTGGAGAGAGAAGAGGACGCCACAGTTGTGGAATTTCCCACCGGAGCAGAAGCAAAGGTGTTCATCGTCGTCGTAGCAGCAGCAGCAGCAGCAGTGACAGCGGTTGTAGTAGTGGAGGCAGACGACAATGGAATTGTCGGGGTTGGCACAGTGTACAGGGGCATGTGGTGGGGCAAAAGCGCAGCGGTAGGACGGGCGGCATAAGATGTGTGGGAGCAGGCCGAGTACGAACACGAAGGACCGCCGTAACAACCAGAAGCATGGTGTTCGCCGCCCGGCGCAGATGATGACATTGCATACGAGTATGCAGGTTGCAGTTGGGACGACGGCAAAACCACGGCAGCATGGAGCGGATGGACGGTCAGACCACCAGGAGTCGCGGCAGGCAATTTGTCCGGATTGGGTGCGGGTGAATTGGCATCAGGATGAGCAATGCGATGCAACATGTCGTCCGCAACATCACAGGACAGTCCGTGGAGATTGGGCGGCACGGGAATCGTCGGGAGCGGCATGGAACGGGGGGGAAACGAGTGATCCAGTCGGAAATTGGGCAGTCGGTGTAAGAATGTTGGCCGTGAGTGATTTTTCCGGGACAACAAGACGAGTGACACGGCGAGACCCGGAAATGGAATGGCAGCATTGAAAAGGGTTTGCGAGTAGGACGACCGGCACCACAAGGCGGGAAATCATCAGCGTCGCAATGGATGAGACAAACCGACAAACACAGAAACCATAAAAATCAAACAATGCAACAAGAACAGATCAAACAACAGATAAGACGAACAAAACTTGGGTGAGTAATAAGGCGGGACGTGACTGAGACGCCATGACAGAATCGCCACAGTTTCAAAAAAAGGATTGGAGATGTCACGCTTCACACCCAGTTACACCAAAATGGCGACGAGTGTTGTAGTCGAACACATGGCGAGTGAAACAGAAAAATGCAGAACGCGAGCGAGCCAGCAACGAAACGCTGGTCGCAGGGAATCGTATTGATTGAAGATGTGTGGATGAACCAGTCGTTGCTCATTCTCGCGCTGTTTTTCCTTGCTGACTTCTCTGCCGCCCAGAACGCCAAGTTCTCATTGCTGGACTAGTCTGCAACAGTAGCAAACCCCCAGCAGCAAAGAGCGACGCTCCTCTCCAAAAGCGCCTCTCACGCAGTTGATTCCAGTGCTTGTGTCCGGACGAGAACGACTCGAAACGACCGAAATTGAACGAACGCGGTCTCTTCGTCTGAGCGGAGGAGGATTGCTTTGTCATGCGTTGAATATATGTTGAGAGAGAGCGCGCGAGTGTGTGTGTGACAGAGTCAGACGCTGCTCATGATGATGACCTGGATGCACCAGCTGGCACCGTCATCGACCTCCAAAAAATCGAAAAAAAAAAAAAAAAACGGAAAACTCGGTCGATTGTTGCGATTGGTGATTGGAGAGAGGTTGGAAGGTGGGGGAAAACGAGCTGTGTGTGGGCATCGTTGATGCTTTTGGCGAGGGGTACGGAAGAGAACGCCAAGTGGGGGGAGCAGGACAACGAAGACCTCATCGCAAAATCACAAAAGTAAAATTAAAAAATCGTAAAATTAAAAAAAAAAAAAAAAAAAAAGTTAAAAAAAAAGGGTTCGTACGGGAAGCTCAGTTGGAACTTGGGACGCCATTCGCTTTCAAAAAGAGTGAGAAGAATGACTGCGGCCAATCCATTGTGACTGAGAAATAGCAGGTAACTTTTGCTCTGTACAACCAAAAAATATCACATTGGATAGCATTGCTAAGCGGGAAAAAAAAAACCAAACAAAAAAAAAGGAGTTACAACAAGCAGTATTCCCGCGTGGTCTCCCACCGCAGTACTAACTACTCTCATGGTGGTTTAACTTCGCAGAGCGGAACGGGATGCGGTGCATTCCACCAGATATGGCCGTAACTGAAAGACAATGGTAGGGCACATTGCTTATAGGCGAGCAGATCTGGATCATGGTCTGCGAATTCTGGCTCAGATGCGGTGATTGCCAGAGGCCTGTTTGACACCAGCTCACGCACTCTGCTCCTAAAATCGATTGTCGTGTTCGAGATGGGGTTGAGGTGTCGTTGGCGTTCGATTTTGTGCCTTTTCCGTTCTCAATCTCTTTCTTTTTCTTTCTTTCCTTTCTTTCTTTCTTTCTCGCTCTCTTCTTTCAAACATCCAGCGTGGCGGGAAAAAATCCATGATCAAATGTAATAAAGGAGACGCTGGAAAACATCAAAACAAAAACAAACAGAACAAGTGCCCACAACGAAAACAAGGCAAAAGTCTCGCTGATGGCTTTTAGAGATGCTGGCTGCGATGAAGCTTGACGGCAGTGCGGAAGAGGTCGTCCAATTGGAAGACGGCAGGATCTCCACCAATGGTAACGATCGCCTGTCCAGCAGCGAGCGACACAAGGGAGCCTGTCTGGCCTTGGCGCGGACCCTGCGTAAAGTAGACGTCGTCGCCACGGCTGGGCGCGACAGGCTGCAGCTCGCCCGACGAGCAGAGCACCTCCTCGTTGTTGGAAAGCAGATTGACCAAGAAGGAGTCTTCCGATCGCGCCTCGAGAATGACAGCAGTGTGGCCGTTGATTCGTGGATCGTTCGGGCGCGAGATGGTCACTTCGGCGTCCCTGATGAACGGCGAGCCGATCGAAGCAGGAGCAGGAGTCTGTGCGGGAGCCGGCGTCATTGGATTCAACGCCGCAGGTGTCATGGGGTTCATCGCGCCCGGCGTCATGGCTGACATTGGTGTCGGCGCCGAATGAATCGCCGGAGTCATGGCATCCAATGCGCGACCGGAATGCATGCTTGGTGGAGCAGGTGTGTATGCGTTCAGGTGCGGGCCTGGCGTCGCGCTCACAGACGGAATGTGGTAGCCACCAGGTGTGGCGAGATTGCTTGGCGTGGGTGCGGAGAAGACGCCGGGAGTGCCAGCGGGGGTGCCAATGTCGTTCATGGGTGTCTGTGGTCCCACGGAGCCCATGCCGGGGGTTTGAGAGTACGAATTCTGTGAAGGGTGAAGACAAGGGGGGGGATGAGTGATTGAGTCAATCTGTGCTGCCAAACAAAAAGGAAGCAAAAAAAAAAAAAAAAAAAGTTGAGTTTGACAACATACAACTGAGCCAGGGTTGTAGTCTTGGTAGCGATCGCGATCGCTGGGGTGAGAATCGTAGCCAAAGTTGCCACTGTGGAAGCAACAACAAACAAAACAATAAGTTTAGAGAGAAAGATCGATCACAAGAGAGCGAGCAAACAAAAAAAAATGAAATGGCAAACCTTCGCGATTGGTTGGTCACAGAAGGATCCCAGGCGCCCGTATTGCGCGAGTGAGGCGTCATCGAGCCATACGACATGCCGCCATGTGAGGGCGTCATGTTTCCAGCAGAAGGAGTTTGGCCGCCATAGCTCGGTGTCTGGCCGCCAAATGCAGGAGTGCGACCCCCCATGGCTGGTGTTCGGCCGCCCAGCATAGGATCGCTGCCATCGGGGTTCGAGGGGTATCGGAGCTGCGCCTTGTCCACGGACACGGTTTTGGCCTTGGTGTGCAGCTCAACGCGCGCGACAGTCTCGGTAGCATCCTTGACAATGCCCAAAAGACCCTTGTATGGGCCGCTCCGAATGACAACAGACTTGCCAATCATTTCGTCGTGCCGCCGAGCGCCGCGACCGCGTCCAAGACCGCCAGCTGGAGCAGGGGTGGGAGCACCAGTGTTGCCAACAGGGCGATCGACACCGTTGCGGGGCGATGCTGGAACGAACGAGGATGCTCCAAATGGTGCTGCTGGATCCATAAACTAAATGAAAAAACAAAAACAAAAAAAAAAAGTACAACCGCGAACGTGAGTGACGTGACCAAGAGATTGCGAGAGCAACAACACCAATGAAAGCACATCAATCCAAGCAATCAATCAATCAAGCAAACAATCCATCAATCAATCGACGCTGTCGCACCTTCTTGTTGGTGCCCTTGCCGCTGACAGAAAGCAGGCCCCGAGTTCGGCAGACGAGAATGCCAGAGTTTTCAATCACTTCACGGCAGTGCACGAACGCCACAGAGCGATAAATGTGCTTAATGGTGCCTTGGCGGCCCTGGTATTCGCAAAGAAGGGTTCAACACATCAACAACAAGGAATCAAAAAAAAAAAGTCAGCGTCATCCCTCAAAAGCATGCACTCAAACACAGACCATCTCGCAAGAACGAGACGCACCGTAAATGCGCCATCCATAATCTTCACAATGTCGTCGGCTTGAATCGAATTGTGCTCTCCGTCAAGGGACATGGAGAATTTTGAGTTGCGCTTTTGGGAGATGGCGCGTGGCTCGATGCGC
Organism: Capsaspora owczarzaki ATCC 30864; assembly: GCF_000151315.2. NCBI lineage: Eukaryota > Filasterea > Ministeriida > Capsasporidae > Capsaspora > Capsaspora owczarzaki. The sequence goes on along the minus strand of NW_011887295.1, from coordinate 1,478,740 downwards.
TGGACGCTGCCGTTCTGGTCCAGAACCTTGAAGGAATCCTTCTCGATTTTGGTGATGCAGGCAACCGTTTGCGGATCGAGCTGCACAAGATCGTACAATTCAAACTGGCCAAGCTTGTCGAGACCGGACGTGACCTCCGTGGCAATCTGAGAGTCTTTGGCAAACACCTTCATCTCTTTCATGGTCAAATCGGACACGAATGTGACAATCTTGTCGTCCACCCGCGTCACAAGACCGGTTTCGCCCTCATGATTGCCAGCAATGACTTTGATGTGGTCACCGAGAATGAACGCTTTACGGAGGAGGGAAGCGGGAACACGGAGCTCCTCCTACCAGGGCCAAGCACACAACCAAATGGGTGGTTGGAGTGAATGAATGCCAGATGGACAAGAGAGTGGCCAAACAATTGCCTGAGAGACGACATACCTTGAAGTCTGCCTGAGTTGGCAAAATAAAGATTGCATCGCCATCGATATTTCGCACAATACCAGTCAGGTATTGCAATTCGCCCGCCGTGACTTCCACACGATCGCCCACGACAAATCTGCGTTCGGCCGAGATAGAGTCCGCTATTTTTGGGTGACACCAAAGCACCAACAGTTAGAGAGATCAAACCAAACCAAAGCACGACCAGGCACCAACACAACCCCAAAAACCAAAACCCAAAAAAAAAAGTTCAAAAGATTGTAAGAAGACTCACATTTTCGCAACTCGTCTGGCGTCGCATTGAATCGCTTGAGCTCTTCGATTGTCGGGTTGACATTGACCAAATCGATGGAATCTGTCTTGAAGAACTTGTACATGAAGCCGTCTTCAGTCACGTACTCGGGCATGTTGTTTTGCGAGGAGGAGCCAGTGAAGCGGTACACTCCTGGTCCAAACATCTGCGAGTCGCTCTCGTCATCGAGTTCAAACAGGTCCGGCGCAGAGCCGCGCTGGGTCGAGTCCAGCAGCACTGGCTGGGGTCGCTTTGACTTTTCGGCCTTTGTTTTGAAGCCACCCTTGTTCTCGCTTGTGCCGTCGTTCAACTCTTGCAAGTTGACACGCGGAATAATCTTAATGTACGCGCCGTCTGCTTCCATCGACACAACCACGCCCAAATCCTTCTTGTACAGGGCAAGTTTCTTGAGGCGAACCCAGGCGCCAACTTTCAGAACGGCCTCTGCCTGCACGACCGAGAGCACATCGGGCATGTCTTTGTGGGGAATAAGCTGTTGCTTGTAGTAAGCCATGCCCAAGACAGAAAGGCCCTTGATGGCATCCTGAACTTGGAGATTCTTGTATGCTTCGACGTAGATAAACCCGCGAATATGATTGCGCGCAATGACGGAAACAATGCCAAGCGGAGGGAGATTTTTGGCAACGCGGTCTTGGGCGCGGCGCATGAGCGACAGCACGGCCTCTTGCTCGTGCCCGATCTGAGGAGCGGGTTGAATCGAGATTCCGCACAGAAAAAAAAATGGGGAACAAAAAAACACAAGCAAACGACGGTAAGCCGAGCAATTCAAACGCGAGTGAGTCGTCAGATCTGACGAGCAGATGAAGCACCATTCAACCCCTTGCTTACACGGCACTTCAGGAGGTACAACTGAGGGTCCGAGCTCGTCGGGAGTTTGGCTTGTTGCTGCAACGAAGGTGCCACACCAGTGTCAATGTCGTCATCGTCGCTGGGAAATGAAGAGATCATTCAATGACGACCACATCAGTACAACGCTGTTTTGGCCCAAAAAATGACTCTTCATCAATTCCAACATGAAAGCAAAAATGCGTCCTCACTATTCGTCTTCCTGCTCCTCATCCTCTTCGGCAAACATGCGCTCATCCTCTTCAATGTTCTCGCCGAGAGCGCGGCGTCGCTCGAGCTCTGCTGCACGCTTGGCAGCGGTCTCTTCTTCCAAGCGCGCCGTAGCTTCAATGCGTGCGAGCACATCACGCTGATTGTCGCGCGCACGGCTCGTGAGGGGAATGCTTTCGGCTGCGCCCTTCATGCGATCGGCAGCTGTGGGTACAAGTGCAGGTTTTTTTTCCCCCTCAGATGTGAGTTGGCTCTACCATGCATGCCACGCACGACAAAGCATCAAATGGTGCGACTGTGCAGTGTACCTGAAATTGTGTCGTCCTCGTCCTCTTCGTCCTCGTCGCCGACCTCGGCTTCCTCCAAGACGAAGTTGCTTGCGCCACCCTTACGACGCTTGCGCGAGCCCGACGTAGAGCTCTTGTGGCGCTTCTTGCCTCTGCTGCGATCGTTGTCGTCGTCGTCGTCCTCATCGTCCTCATCGTCGTCGTCGTCGTCGTCGTCGTCGCCTTCGTCGTCGTCATCGTCTTCATCCTCGCCTTCCTCGTCGTCGTCGTTGTCATTGTCATTGCCTTCGTCGTCGTCGTCCGCAGCAGCAGCACGGCGTCGGTCGTCCTACAGCAGCACGCGCAATGCAACGAAGCGCAGATGAGTTCCACTTGCGCCTCTCTCTCTCTCGAGCATAGCATAGAAGAGAGAGAGCGTGTGTCTTTCTCTCTCTCTCTTTCTCTCTGCTTCCCTCAGAGCATCCACCATTCGCCCCCGCCCCCCCCCCCCCTCCCAGCAGCCCTCAGCAGCCCTCGTTCGACTCGGTCAATGCAAAATGTTTGCGATCCCTTTGTTTTTTTTTTTTTTTTTTTCAATGTCAACCCAGTCAATCTCTACACTCGCTCACTCATTCAGTCTCTCTCTCTCGATGAACTTTCTCACCGTGCGCTTGGCCTTCTGATGCTTGTCTTTGGAGCGACTGGCACCGCTGCCGCTGCTGCTGCCGGTGCTGCTGCTGGCGCCACTGCGGCCAATGCCACTCGATGGAAGATCGTCGTCGTCCATCATGATTGAATTGAAGAGTGATAGAAGTGACTGTGAATGGACTAGATTTCCAAATGGGATGCTGCACACAATGCATAACATGCACACTGCTCATTGGCAGGGCACGCGCGTCTACTGTACTGTAGATTGACTTGAAACTGAGCTTCAAACCGGCAAAGTCTCTGACCATCGTTCGTCAGTGCAAATCGAATCGAACACCGACAACAGAAGCAACACTCTCATGATAGTCACTGTAATACTACGAAACGCAATGACACTTGTACCCACCATCCAAAATCTTGGCTTGGCAATCTCAGTTCTTGTTTTTGACTTATCTGCTGCTCCAATTCCCAAGGCCAGAACATGCCGGAAACAACGCGCAACCCCGCAGCGCAGACCGCCGTCGCCGCGCGCAGCCATGCCAAGCACAGCCCCAAGCCGCTGTTTGACTCGGAGGGCGGCCAGACGCCCGTCGGACCGCGCTTGGCCCTGGCGCTGATCTGGGTGGTCATCATCCCGTGGTTCCACTACTACCTGCCGCCCGTCAACGGCAGACTCAAGTTCAACCCGTACGGAATGGTCTTCCTGACTGCCCAGTCGTGCCACATCATGTGTGTGTACAACATTGTGCTGCTGATCGCCGCCGTCTTCCATCTCGACGGACTCGCCAAGTTTGTCTCGCGCCACTTCCGCGGGCTCGCGTTCACCCTGGGCATGTTCATTGGCATTGGCTACTATGCGCTGGTGCACTGGTCGCCGCTCGTCCGTGCCCGTGCCGCCGAGGTGCCCCACTTTGACACCATCATGCACCTGATGCACGGCCTGCCGCCGCTGATTGCCCTGGCCGACGTCTATGTGCATTCGCGCGCTGGACACAAGCTCTTGTTCCGCTCGCATGTCTACCACTGCGTCGGATATGCCGTCTTCTACCTTGCCTGGTCGGTCTACTGCGTTCAGCGCAACGACGGCGTCTGGCCCTACCCCTTCCAAAACGACTTTACCCACATTGCCCAGCACATTGCCTTCAACTCGTTTGTCTTTGTGGCCCTTGCCGGCATTCTCCGTGGCGGTGTTGCTCTGTGCGACCGAGTCTTTACCCAAGTCAAGCACGCGCAAGAGTAGTCGTCGCAGGTTGTTCAAATCCGATCGTGTTTTTGGCGATGTGATTCGGGGATTGTTTTTCCAGCAACTGCAGTGGCGTGTCGTTGATGTTTACCAAGTCATCACAAAGGATTGTCACCGCAACCATGTCACACTTTGATAGCGTCAGATGTGGGAAAACAATGAGGGTCAGAAACTGGAACCAAAAGAGCGATGAAGAGAAAACAAATCGTGTACTATATTGATATGACAAAACGTTCGCCATCATACACGTTGGACGTTTGTCGCCGTAGTACATATACACTGCAGAGTAGCAGCGAAAAAGTGTGTGGGGCGAGGTCGAGCCCTCAAACCGGCAACTTACCGGTCAATCTCGATCGCTGGCTCAAAATCTGGCGCCGCAAGAACCCTCCGAAGACCTATCCAGTAGAGAGCATGCAACCAAGAACCAACAGAAGCGAGATTCCAAAATGCAAACAGAAAGTGAGACGAAAAAGCACAAAGATAAAGCTCGAAAAGCTCGAAATCGATGGAATAAAAGAGTGGTTGAATGTGCGATGGCAGGCCGCCTCCATTCCGGAGGAGCTCCGCGAAGGAGTAGATTATCGTACTCGCGCAGCCACAATTCGATATGTGAGAGACCCGCTGTTCAAGGCAGGCTCCCGACGACCATTCGTCCAGGCGCATCGCTACTAAAAAAGTTTTCGTTTCCCTCCCGAAATTGGCAAGTTCAGCCCACGGCAATTTGAACAGCTTGCAAGCAGAAATAGGAGGTTGTATGTTTGGGATTGTCGGCAAGTGGGGGGGGGGAAGCGGGCGAAGGGGGGGAGAGCCTTCTTTACCATGTGCTTTTGCCATGCGGTCGGATCAACGGCTTCAGCAGTCCGTCAGTCAGCCAGTCTGCAATGCTCTGAAGCGAATCGCAACCTTGTCATAAACTTGTCGTAGTAGTGGCTTGGTCTTGTTGGCTGCTCGTGCTGTGCTGTGCTGTGCTGCGCGAGGAAAAGGCAGAGATCGCCTCGCTTCAACGACTCCTGCGCTCGCCTATCCACTTGGTCGAGTCCAAGACGCCGGCAATCCAGTCAAGCTCGAACGCATCTTGAAAATCTGCAGTGGGTTGCATTCGGTCACATTCGGGCGCTCGTTGGTCGTTTCGCATCCAACTTCAGTGGGACTGCCATACAAAAACATAAAAGTCAGACTGCCATTTCCATTTCCATTTCCATTTTCATATTCATTTCCTTCGGCAATCAATCAGCCATGAAAGTTCGTTCCGAACAAAGCAGTATGCTATTGTGTGTCAGTCTTATTCGAGAATCAAAGAGTACCAAGCGGCTGACCGGGTTCGAAAAGCACGCGAGATGACCTCATCAATGGTCTGTGACGTAACATTGCCCTTTTCATAATCCAAGATTCAGAAATCAGACAACGCAGTCCACCTTTTGTTATTATTTTATACATTGTCAACTCTTCAGCACTGAAAGCTCGTCGCCAAGACAGAAGAATTACAGCTCAGACGTCCTCAGCCATGCAAGTATCACGAAAACCTCGTTCTCAGAACCGCCCCGCCAATCCTCCAGCGGCAGCGGTGAATTCACCAGCGGCAGCGGTGAATCCACCAGCTGTTGCGGCTGCTCCTGCGCCAGCACATCCTGCAGCTGCACCTGTATTGCCTGTTGCAGCGCAAACATCTTCGTCCGCAACAGCTCCACAGCGAACGGCAGGTGCTTGGTCTTCACCCAAGTCGTTTGCTCAGATTGTTGGTGCTTCACAATCAACGCCGCCAGCGCCCAAGGAACACCAGCAGCCTTCTGCAGCGCCGCAGAAAAATTCGCGAGATGCCCTGACCTCATCTCCCGCCACTACTAACGCAGCGACGGCAAGCACATCTGCCGCGGCGGCTTCTTCGAGCGGGAACAACGCCACTCTGGCTAGCTCCTCTGCCTCTCCTTCTGCGTCGCCAACTACCACCAAAAAGCTCCAGATTGTAAATCTCAAGCGGGGCATGGGCACGATTGGCACAGCAACGTACCCAACGATCGAAACCTGGTTGGCAGATCCGAGCAACGCGTACGTCGGTCGCAAGACCTACGTGACGCCGCACACCCCGTTCGGCAATCCGTTTAAGGTCAACCACGAGGGTGAGAGGGCGAGACGCATCGAAATGTATCGAGAGCACTTGCTGACCACTCCTGGTCTTCTCGAACTCGCGAAAGCCGAGTTACGAGGCAAGAACCTCGGATGTTGGTAAGAACGTGGTTTTCTGCAGGAAATGGAAAGGCTTCTGTGGAAACGAGCAACAGTCAGTACTCACGCATCTCGTTTTGTGCAATGTGTGTGTGAATGATCCACTGCAGGTGCCATCCCCTTGCCTGTCATAGTGACGTTCTGATGGAGTTGGTGAATCAAGATTGAACTTCCTCCGCTGTGCCTCTCTGACGAGAACCTCCTCCGCGTGTGCCTCCGAATTGGTGCGCTTGAACCAAGCTCTGATTATGAGCAGCAAGCGCCGGTTTCAGCGCGTCACTGCGTCGTTTCCACCAGCCGAGTTAGTTCTTGATGTTCAATCCAAAACGATGCCCAATTCCCCCGCAGCAATGTTACTATCGCTTTTTTTTTTAACTGTGGCTAGTGAATTATTTTTCATGTCTTGATGTTGTTGTGGAAATACCAAGCACACCTTCCTTCTTCACTCTTTGTTTTTTCTTGCTATTTTTCTGAGCACAAACCATGCTTGCCTCGCTCGTTTCGCGCGCTTCGGTGCGCCTGGCTGTGCGCACGCCCAGCACCTCGGCCTCGCAGCAGCAGCAGCAGCCACGGCGCCTGATGTCCGACAAGCTGTTTGTGCACCGCGATGCCGGCGTGTACAAGGACGAGCCGTTCGAGTTCACCGCTGAAAACCTCACGCGTGCTGCCTCGATCATTGCCATCTACCCGCCAAAGCACCAGGCTGCAGCGACCATCCCGCTGCTCGATCTGGCCCAGCGACAGCACGGCTGGCTCCCCCTCTCAGCCATGAACACGGTCGCCAAGATGCTCGACATGGCCCCCATCCGCGTCTACGAGACGGCCTCCTTCTACACCATGTTCAATCGGTAATGCAACTCCCATACAAAAAAAAAAAAAAAAAAAAAAAAAAGTTTTGGCTTGAAGATTCGATCAGCAAGAGAGAGGGGAAAGGAGGATGGGCGGACAGAGGACATACACTCCAGAAAGGCAAGACCACAGTCTATCAGAGGGTGTAGTGTTGACTGACTGTGAGTGGAGTCAAAGAGGTAGAAGAAGACGAACAGGGACGAAAAAGAGCGAGATCGCAAAAGCAAAGCTCACTTTGAACGAACCGAGCGAGATGGAAGAGCAATGCAGAGATGAGGACAAGCATGAGATGCATTGGTGGATGTGATCAACGTGGATGTGTGTGTGGCTTGGGACATTTGGACTGGAAGGAACAGCCCCGTCGAGCTCTTTCTCAATCTCTCATTCTGTCTCTCACTCACTTTGGCCACCAACCCCTGCCCCCTTTGGAACCGCTCACAGAGAGAAGATCGGCAAGTACCACGTCCAAGTGTGCACAACGACCCCTTGCTTGCTGGGCGGCTGCGGCTCGGACAAGATCATGAAGGCCGTCCAGAAGAACCTCGGCGTCCACCCTGGCGGCACTACTAGCGACGGTCTGTTCACCTTCACCGAGGTCGAGTGCCTTGGTGCCTGCGTCAACGCGCCCATGATCCAGATCAACGACGATTTCTATGTATGTCATTGCATCTTGCATATCATGTGTTTTGAGTTCCAATCAACCTCTGACTTTGCTTGTGCTCCTGTTGCCGTCGTTCTTCACGCTCCCATTGTCGCCACACAGGAGGACCTCACTCCAGAGACCACCGAACAAATTCTCGATGGATTCCGCCGAGGCGATCGGCCAAAGCCCGGCCCACAAAAGGATCCCGCTACTGGCAAGCTGCGCAAGTCGTGCGAGCCTGTCGATGGCCTGACAACGCTCAAGGAGAAGCCAACAGGTCCCGGCTTTGGTGTTCGCGCAGATCTTTAAATAGGTAGTCAAAATCTGTGTAGAGAAGAATCTTAAGCGGACTTGCTGGACTCCCCCGCCATCGCTGAAATTTTCTCCCTATCTGTGCCTTGTTCTTTTCGTTCTGTGTCATGTGATTTTTATAAATGTACATCTGCGTTGTGTTTTTGTGGCTGCCTTCCACAGTTGTGTTTTTGATTGGGGGTTTTTGTAGTTGTTTTGTTTGTTTGTTTGTTTGTTTGTTTGGTCAAGTTTACTGCGCTCACAAATCAAGACCAACCAGTTTGCGAACCTCCTGGAGCGTTCCTCGACTCATCTCGTTGGCACGATGAGAACCCTCTTCGAGAATGCGATGGACGGCTTTCTCGTCAGCTTGCAACTCTGCGATTTTCTCTCGAATCGGCTTGACTTCAGCAATGACAAGCTCCATGACTGCGTCTTTCAACCCCCGCATGTTGAGGTTGGACTTGGTGTAGTGCTCGGCCATGGACTGCGGAGTCTCGCCTCGGATGGCGGCTGCAATGCTGAGAAGGTTTGCGACACCTGGCCGATTTTCGGGATCGAAGGTAATGCTGTTTTCGTTCGTGTCTGTCAAGGCTCGACGGAGCTTGCTGCGAATGTCGTCGTCCGAATCTGTCAGGTTGATGCGGCTCGCGTCAGACACATCCGACTTGCTCATCTTGTTGACGGGGTTGCGGAGGTTCATGATGCGCTTTGCGTCATCTGCGATTTGCGACAATAGCACAGGCAGTCAGTATGAGCTCGGTGGAATGTTGAGAAAAACTGAGACTCGGCGGTTTGCTACGTACTGTACATGGGAACAGGCGCCGGGAAGAAGGCGGACTTGTGAACATGATTAAAGGTGTTTGCGAGGGTTGATGCGAGTTCGAGATGTTGCTGCTGGTCGTCGCCTACTGGCACGTGTGTGCCTCTGTGTTCAAGAGCAGTGGATGAGAGGCTTTTGTGAGCAAATGCCCTCTCTCGAGATTTGAGGTCCAACAAACAAGCGACTTTTATCTTGCCGATAGAGCAGCACGTCCGCTGCCATTAGAATGGGATACGAGTAAAGACCCCAGTCGTGCTTGTCGAGTGACTTGGAAGCGAGCAGTTGCTGCTTTTTGGCCTGAATACACAACCGGAGGTTGTCAGAACTAAAATTTCTCTCTGGCGTTCGATGTGTCGTTCACACAAGCACTCGCACTCGACTATACCTTCCACTGTGTCATACGAGACAGCCAGGAATTGGACGTGATGCATCCCAGCAGCCACATCAACTCTGAATGGCCAGATACCTGAAAACAATGAAAACATTCGCTCGAATTTTGGTTGGAAGGTACTGCAAACTGCAAGTTCCACTTCAGCCCAGTGGCAACTTTCCACCTCCAGACTCTGGCATGTTTGCTGTTACCTTTGATTGCTGGAAAAGCACAGATTTGGCAGGGTTGATGCCGCACGCGAGAAGCGCGATGGTCATGTCGGTAATGTTTCGCCGAAGCACTGCCTTCTCGGGCGCGACGGTGAGGGCGTGAAGATCGACAATCATGTAGAGCACATCCACAGCACTATTGCTTGGATTGCTTGGCTGGGACGAGACTGCGCTGACAGAGTGACTGGCTGAACCACTCGGCTCGGAACGTTGGCCATCTGAGGTTGAGCCGCGCATGCGTTGCGCCTGGATGGCTGGATCCTGCAGCTGCACCCAGCTCTTGATCGCACCCAGATAGTTTCCAAGGTGCGGGACGCCGCCAGTTGGCTGGATTCCCGACACAATCCTTGGCTGAGCGTTCGCCACGATGAACGACGCCGGCGTCGCGTGCTCGCTCGCTGCGGCTGCCCGCTGAGGGCTGGATGTGGATGCGAAATCTCGATGCGATGCTCTGACGAGCGAGTGTGCGGTCGAGTAGCCTGATCGCATGTGCTGCTGGAGTCTTGGCAATGTCATCATGATTTTCGGTGGGATTCGAGCAATGGCAGACTGAGCATCGTGGCATGCTTAATCAAGCGAAGTATCAGTGTATCAGTGTTACGACAGTGGTAATGAGAGCTGAACGGATCTGAAGGGTGTTTGCAGTGGTGTGAAAGTCCGTCGCGACCGGCCAATTCATTCGTCAAGAACGTCGTCAGTGCTTTGCATAAATTCGGTGTCTCGATGCGGTGCTCATAGACATACGATGTAGTATGTATTGGCGACTGTAAATTCATCGATAATCGCCATTTGCAAGTTTGAGGGTCTGTCAACAAAATCCAAAGCACAAAATTTCAGTTCAGCAACAAAAAAGATTCAAAACCAATGAATTTCTCGGCCAAATGGCACAACCAGAATTCGCCGACTCTGCTTCGTTATTACAGTCACAAACTATCTTAGCAACACCAGTATACAGTATTATTGTGAAAGGACGACAACCAATGAGAAGTGGATCGAGTTCTGAGGGTCCGAAGGCTTGCCAACCAGAAAGCCAGCGATAACCACTCATCACGACACGTTGCTCAGCCGCGACAAAGTCTAGTGTTTAGCAAGTTATATTTGCAACAACCTTGCACGAAAGCCGACGACCATGTCGCCAGAAGCACTCTTGGGGGGCGACCCAAACAAAGGCGTCTGGCGCGGATTGTTCATGATGATTTCACCAACACCGAGAGCACACTCGCCAGGCTAAAAGTGCCCCCAGACAATTCCAACACAGAGCATTACATGTCCAAAGTTTCAATGCGAACAACACACCAAAATTCGCCGGGAAGCCAGTCTTCCAAATCATGCAAGCTCGTTTCGCGCTCGCCAGTGGCCGCCTGAGCCAGTCGCTCGTCCATTCTGCGTCCAAGTCGACCATCTCATCCTCGACAGTGATGGAAGCACTGTCATCATCCCCATCATCGTCATTCTCATCACCGGCATCCGCTCTTGCTTTGAGATGCGCTCCGCTGCTGCACGTGCGACGCATCCACCTGCTCAAGCCAAGACATCTCACACCGAGCGGATCCAGCCACCCCAGCGCACGACAGACAATCACTGCTGCTGCAGTCTCAAGCAATGCCGCAGAGCGAGTGCTGGCCGGTGGACTGACTGGCGCTCTGAGCAGTGCGCGGGCACAGTCCACAGCGGCAGCCTCAGACAAGTACGGCCACAGTCAAATGTGTTGCAATGGACGATCATCATTTGCTCTATGAGACGACGATGCCTGTGATGGACGGTGTTTTGAGCTCAACGATCGACTCTTCTCGTTTTTTTTTTTTTTTTTTTGCGCAGGGTCAATGTTCGCTTCATCACCGAGCACAACGAAATCATTGCAGTCAAGGCCAGTGTTGGCGACAATATTCTGGATCTCGCGCATGCCAATAACATTGATCTCGAAGGTACGTCTCTCGATGCCTCTGCAAGTGTCCATGTCCATGTCAGGTGGTTTTGCTTTTGTTTTGTTCGTGTCTTCTGGAGGCTGGATTGTTCATTCACCGCCGCCGTCCCGTCGTGCGTCCCTTCGTTCCTTCGATAGGTGCATGCGAAGGCACGCTTGCTTGCTCAACCTGTCATGTTGTCCTGCCAAAACAATACTACCAGCTTCTTCCCGAGCCCGAGGACGAGGAGAACGACATGCTCGATCTGGCGTTTGGGCTCACCAACACGTCAGTACTCTTTTCCGACCACATACGCAGCATTCATAGCACCATTGGCGACCGGGAATGCCCTAATCACATCGCTTTGTGTGTGTGTTTTTTATTGGCTCACTCATTCTTGTTGTATGACTTGACTTTGCGTGTGCGCAGATCGAGACTTGGATGCCAAGTGATCATCACCAAAGCGCTCGAAGGGATGGATATCAAGCTTCCTGGTGGTGCGCTTGATGCGCGACGGGCTGACAAGTGAGGCAGCCAGAGAGGGAAGCACCAAAGGTGGCAACTCGGAAAAAAACCTCTATTGTACACAACAAGCACCGAAACAAATCGAAAATAAAACACACCATCACCCCAACCAACGAAAACAAGGCCGCTGTCACATTTTTTTTCAGGAAGATGCGCCTTCCAATCACGACAGTCCAAACCAACGTTAAGTTGGATCAAAGAAGAGAGATTAGATTCGCATCGGAACCGAGCCATTCGATGTGCCCGCGGCGCCCGAGCCCGAAGCAGAAGATCCGGACGTGGCAGACTCTTCTGGATCTTGCAGTGCACCCGTCACAACGTCGTTAATGCGGGGGTACTTTGTCCGGTCATCCAGCTGTGTCTGCGCCCAGGCGAGCATTTTGAGCAAGCTTGGCAGCTTCGGGTCGCGTTCCTGGTTCTGGCTCGCCAGGATGGCAGCGTTGAGCGCACTCGCCGTCTTCTGTCTCTGTGCGAGGTCGAGCAAGTGTCCGACGGGCGACGTGCGCTGGTTGTCGAACGCCAGCAACGCGAGCGCCTTCTCGAGCTCCTCCAAGAACTGCGGCTGCTCCTCACCGCGCGGGGCGAGCTCGCTCTGGGCAAACGCAAGCGCCTCGTCAATCTGGCCAGCGCGGATGAGCTCAATCAGCCGCTGGAGCTGCAGCTGGAAGCACAGCTTTGGGTTTGTATCCAGAATGTCCGGGTTGAGGTCGTTCACGAGCTCGATCGCCTCCTCAATGGCGCCCCGCTGCACTGCGGTTCTGATGCACATGCGGTCCTCAATGCTGGACAGGTCGACCGTCGGGGTCTCGCCGCACTCGGAGGCAAAGCGCTCGGCGGCGTCCTTGTACCCTTCAATGACCAGGTAGTTCATCACCAAGCGATTCAGGCTGCTCTTGCTGACAGACACCGAGTCGAGCATCGTCTGCCACTCGGCGCGTGTGATTGTCTTTGTAGCGGCACTGGTGCTATCCATCCTCACAGCAAGATAAATTGTATCAAAGCAAGAATTGAACGAAAACAAAAAACAGGGACTGCGTCATCCATGTCTGAGAATTTTAGTGTTTTGTTGATTCTGTTCATATTGCTGGATGCCGGCCTATTGAAAGTTGGCAATTCGGTTTTACTTTTCGGAATATTCACCCAAGCAACCATCACTCGATTCACTCTGTTTTTCTGGTTCTGCTTTTCCAAATTATTCAGATTGAATTGGGTTCAACGCCGAAACATTGCGACTGATATTGCAAACGCTATGAACTTTGTGCAGACTGCCATTCCGCGTCAGCCGCTGTTCCACTTGGATCTCAAGACGGACAATGTGCTTTTGGCCGCTGACTTTCATGCCAAGCAAAGATCTAGCGGGCTTGCTCCTGCTATTCTTTTTGCTTGCTATTTTGGCACCAAAAAAAGCAACAAAAATGTCAAAGCATTGACATGAAATGCTGAACATTAGACTCGAACAATGGTAAAATTCACACAAGAAAAACAAACAAAAAACAAACAAACAAACAAACAAACAAACAAACAAACAAACAAACAAACAAACAAACAAACAACAAAACAAAACAGCAAAAACCGAAAAACAAACGAAAACAACAAAAAATCTGACTTGCTGAGAATTGAAACAAACGACCGAGAACGATAACGAGAAAAAGGACCCCAAAAGATGCCGCACGCAAGAGGCTCTACTGGGTCAGCTTCCACGGCTTGCCAAGCAGGGATTGCTTGCCAGTTCCCATCGCTGTGGCGTCAGCGGCACTCGCGCTGCTGCTGGCGCTGCTGGTGCTCGCACTACCGCTTGAACTAGGACTCAAGCTGGTACTCGATGAATCTTGAGAATACGAGGCAGATGACGAGGCAGAGCGCGAGCGATCCAAGTGAGACCGCTGCGGTGCCCCAGAAGCAGTCAATCCGGCATCAAACGTGCCAGATCGTGGTCGGTCGTGCCGCAACTGGTCCGAGCCAGTGCTGATCATCGAGTTGCGGACACTCTGTGCCGGTGAATAGGGAGCGCCGGCGGGTCCACGGCCTGCAAACGACGAAGAGCGGGACAAGGCGCGACTCACAGCTGCAGTCACGGTTGCAAAAGTGCCGCCCGTGAGAATGTTTCCAGCAGCCGAGTCATCAAGACCGCCAAACGCAAACCCGAGATCAAAGAGCGCAGGCTCCTTGTTGCACAACAAAACAAGCGCGGCAATGGCGTCGTGGTGCGCCACCGTCTCTTGAATGTACATGCCCAGGTGAATAGCAACCTGAGCCTTGAGAGCGCGCAGTCCGTCAATCACGGCAAGGTCGGGCACAAAGTTCAGGTGGTCGTACTCGGCCATTCGCGCGTCAAATGGCATGTCGGCATGGCTGTTGGGCATTTGTCCATAGGAAGAGCTGCTGCTCGTGAAGGGACGCTCCAGAGCGGGGAAGGGGTTGTGGCGCAGCAAGGAGCCGCCGTTGAACAGGGCGTGATCGCCACGTTTCAGGCGCCCTGTGAGGCACGCCTCTTGAACGTTGCCGACAAAATGGTAAAAGATGACATCCAGAGGCGGCGGGGTCTCTGTCAAGTGCGACTCCGTGTCTGAAACGGGCACTCGAACATGCTGTCGACCCAATGTTCGCCCGACACCTTCAATCTCTTTTGCGTTGAACGAGCCGACCGCGGCGACGTGAATGCCAATCTGATTGAGGGATCGCACATAGTCGCAGACCATTTGAGGCGTCAATCCGCGGGACTTGATGTCGAGAGCAATGGACAACGGGATGGAGGAGGTCGACTGGACCCACGGGTTGGAGCCTTGACCAGCACGATCTAGGGCGGCGACACGACCTCTGGGCGCTCTTCCACGCAGCTTGCCCTGGGACAAATCGTGGATGATGCGCAGAGCAGTAGCCACGGACATGGGATCACTAGCAGTGCTTGCATTCTCGTCTGCTGGTGCTGGTACTGGTACTGGTGCTGGTGCTGACGCTTTGCCGGGCGGCGCCACAATCACCTGCGCCAGCCTGAGCGCCTCGGCAAACAAGACGAGCCACTCTTTCGCCGACACACCTCCCATCGAGGTCTTGGGTGCACGCAGAACGTTTTCATACTGCGGGTAGCCCACGAGCTCAAGCAGGGACTGAACGACATTGCCGTGGGCGATGGCTGTCTCGAGCACTGCCTCGAAATCTGTGGCCGCTCCAACTGGATCGAGCAACGCTGGCGCGGCAGCGGCATCGAGGGCAAACCCATCCAACTGGGCGGACGGGATGGGCTGAGCACCACCAGACGCGAACGGCCGCATGGGACTTGGAGCGGGACTCAGACTCAATGGAACTTGCCCGACAGACACCTCGTGCACTGCAATATCCGCCGAAGCCGAGCTTGCCACAGGGGCCACTACGGAGGAGGCAGGATCGAAGCCGCCGCCAGTGTGGGTGTCTTGAACTCCAGCTGCCACAGTTGCAGGTCCAGACTCTCCCGACCGCGCGTGTGCTGGGGAAGGAATGCAAGATGGATTGCTCGAAGCGGCAGACTGCACTTGCGACTGCGTCTTGTACAAGCGCCGCCACTTGCTGAGCAGTTTCGGGGACAGGAAAATGTCCCACTCAAACACGAGCGGGTGGATTGGCAGGCCATGTTGAAGGCAATATTCCACGTGTTTGAGCGCACCAAATGCAGCCACGACGGGGTTATTCTCCATGGAATTGATGAGCGCCGATGTGATGTGCGAGCCATGCAGTAGAAGCGGGGATCGGTGGGCACGCAGACCTGCGAGGCGCGAAAAGGTGTGTTCCAGATCAATCTTGTTGGGTAGGCTGGTAGGTGCAGCACCTGCGAGGGTTTGGAGTGATGTGCTCGACGTGGTCGGCGATACGGAGCTTGCTGCGACCGAAAACGAGGAGGACGGGGAGCGCGATGCGCCGTTGCCGCTGTAGATGACGGGATTGCGAACGCGGTACCACGCCTCATGGACAAGCACACCCAACTGCTGACTTGCACGGAAGACGGCTCGCGGGGTTGACAGCGCAAGTCGGAAGAGCGACACGAGCGTAAAGCTCGGCGGCGTCAGTCGTGTCCACCCAAATGCGCCATTCGACAGGACAAAGTCATGCTGCTCGCTGAGCGCTCGCGACTCGGCCACGGAAGCAGCTTTTCGCATAATGCCAACAACGTGTTCATGCACGTCAGGCATCAATCGTGCGAGAATGCGTCTCCAAGTTTCATCTGCAAGCAGGCCAGGAGTGGCGCCAAAGAACGAGCCATGCGAGTAGGCACTGAGGTGGAATAGAAGTGAACGAACAGAAAAATGTGTGAGTGCAATTCGCCCGACGCGCCGCATGCTGCACAACAAAAACAAAACAAAACAAAACAAAAAAAACATCCCATCCCATGGAGAATTACCGATTGGACAGCACCGGAATTTGCGTCATTGGAGGCAAGTAAAGGTGGAACAGATAGGCAGGATTGACGGTAAACTGCAAAAACGACTGAGCTGCAGAATGAACTGACGGAACGGTGAGGCTGAAAGGAGGAGGTAGGCACGTGAGGCAGGCGCAGTATCGCTTTTCGGCAGCTGACAGGCCTGCGCCATCATCACGGGGAGCACACATCGAGCTGAGAGGAGAAGGCTGAGGCTCGGCAAAGTCGGTTTCATCAATTTCAAAGACGGTCACAGGCCGCGATGATGGTGATGGCCACTTTAACCGCTCTTGTTGTTGCTGCCAAGATTGCACAATGGTCAACAGCTCGTTCGTGAGCTGGTCGCGTTCCAAAGCGAGCCGACGCAGTGTGGCCTGTTGCTCGGAGGGCAAGTGCCGCACATTCGCCTGCAAGACCTGCCACGCGGCGGACGCCAGCAGCCACACTCTGCACGCAAAAATGTAAGCGGGCACCAGCATGACAAGCACAGCCACGGATACCATGGTAGACACGGCCAGCATGGCGGAGCTGTGCTGATCGGTCGAGGATTGGAGGAATGGCATTCGCAGTTCGCGAATGTCAAAGATCAGACCCAAGGACGACGTCAGGACGCCTACAGACACAATCAGATAGGTGGCCGAGATGGTGATGATGTGCGTGACGAACGCGCGATCGTGCGTCTCGGCAAGGCGTCGGCGGACAACTGCATGCAGAGCGTTAAACCCGCAGTAGACTGGAAGTGTGAGCATCCGGCAGAAGGCAATCAGGCCAGCGAGGTAGACAATGCGAAGGATTGCCCCAGGCAAACGTGCAAGGGGCGATCGTGCAACAGGCGATGCAGGTCTGCGACCAAGGAGGCGCCACCCACACAACATGATGAGTTGAGTTTCAAGCACAAAAGAAATTTCAAACAAGTCTCGATGTTATTGATCAAACTCACACAAATCGCCGGAGTACGACATCCGTTTCGTATGCGCCGCGCACAGCATCGGCGTAGCGGCGAATCCGAGCAATCAATGCCGACAGCTGATTGCGCTGTTCCGTGTTGCCGCTCGAGGAGAGCCAAGCAAGAGCCAAGGCTGCGTGCGACTGGGCGGTGAGTCGTTGGGTGAACGTGCACTGCACGCCACGAGGAATCGCAAGACGCGCAGTCACATATCCGAGCTGCGCTGGAACGGCTTTCGGAGGCGGGACGGGGCTACCCGTGGCCAGCGACGTTGCAATTTGCTTTTCGATCGAAGCGATGAGCGAGGCTGAGACGGCTGTTGGTGCGGGAACCACAAACGGCTCGTGTGCCGTGACCACAGCCACCGTGCGAGTCTGAATCGGACCAGTGCATGAGACGACACTCACATCAAAAGAAAGAAAGAAAGGGGCACACAGAGCAAGAACAAATCCAGATCTCTCTCTCTTTCTCTGCCTTACCTGACTGTTATCGTTCAGCAAGATTGAGACTGGAACAAAAATCAACTCGCTGCAAGAGGCAACCGCGGCGTCAACGATGGCTTGCAATGCTGCAGCCGAGGCGACAGCTTCATTGGACGAGGATAGGCCGACCAGGAGCACTGGGGAAATGTCGGCCATGAGCTTGTTGGCGTCCTTGTGGAGCTCTTCGGCGTCTGCCTTGGCCTGAAGCGCGTCGGCAAACTGAACGAATGGGTTGGACGTTGCCGAGATGAGCGTGCTCCAAAGCCACAACCAAAGCCGGCTCCAGTACGATGCTCTTGACACGGCAATCGCGGTATGGGACGTTGACATCCACTTGGCAAGTTTTCGAGTTGTCGCCGAGTCTCTTGCAGGCAAATCTTGATTCGTCGTGGCATTCGTTGTAGAAGGAGGAGTAGTAGTCGTAGTAGTACGCGTCGTAGTATGGGTCGCTGGAGTGGTGCTCGGTGCTCGGTGGACGACTGAGAGAACGCTATGCAGACAACCAGCGAGGAATGTCCGCACCAAGCTCACCGCCGTCCACGACAGGCACTGCAGCTCAACGTCTGCCACTCCCGGAGCAGCATGAAGAGCAGTGGTGCTGCTTGCTGCCAGACTAGCATCCGCTTGGCGTTCGGAGGGCGGCGGTACGACAGTGAGCGACAATCTGGCTGCCGTCCCATTCGTCACCTAAAATTGCACGGCATAGCGATGGGGAACGGACGGTTGCAAAAGAGTCAGACCATCGACCCTTACACCGGATCAAACGGCTGATCAAAGCAGCAACGACAAGACCAAATGATTGAACTTTGAGTGGAGGTCGTGTTCACCTACCAATGTGCTGGCGAGAGCGAGACGAGCAAGCGAAGGCGATCTTTCACACCAGAGCACTCGGACAATGCCAGAGCCATCCGGCTGCTTGCGCGGCGTTCCCTGCTGCTGGTGCTGTTGGGATCCCACAAACTGACTGGACGAAGGCGCTGCAACGGCGTCGGATGCAGCCGTCGCGCTGTTGGCGGGAATCAAGTGGGTCAGCTCGTTTGATGACGCTGAAGCACACCCACTCCCGACACGATTGCCACGGCCGTCCCGTCGCACGAGAATGTTTGGGAAGGCGGCAATCAGACCCAAGTGCAAGAGCCGCACGCCAAACCAGGTCGATGCGAACGACAGCGCCACAATCAGCCACAGCATGTTGCCTCAACGATGTTGCTGCTGCTGCTGGAAGAATTCGCGACTGCGCTGAAGCTCTGAATCAAAAGGAATAGTCAATAAAATACCGTGTTGCAACTGTTACCTCGAAGGTGAACAGGAGCTCATGATTTGGTATCAACTTAAATGGGGTTTTGGTTCAGTTTTTTTTTTTCGCTGCTTTTGCATTGAGAAACGGCTTTGTCTTTTTTTTTTTTTTTGCCAGTCTCTCGAATGCCGCTCTAGTCCTTCATTCTACCACCCAAGGCACAGAAAGCCACTCCGTTCCGCCCCTCGTTGCTTCCATCACCGCCATGTCGCCTTGGATTGCACACGCGACGGAGCGAGGGTGAGCTTGGCCACGCGGTTTGCTCTTTGCTCGGATCGTTGCTGGCTGCCCCCCCCCCTCCCGCCCGTGTTCCCGCCCTCCAATGGAACGCAATCCCACATGTGGTATCAAGCATCGGTCCTTCCAATCGCCCAGACCCCCCCACAGACGAACCGCATTGAACGCAAGGTTGGTCGCTCCTTTGCCATGTGCTTTTTTGCATCAGATCTCCTTTTCCTTTTCCTTTTCCTTTCCTCTCCTGCTTTTTGTCGTTTGTCTTGAACTCTTTCGTCCGCTGATGAACCAAAAAAGTGCCTACCAAGGCCAATGCCGATGACTGCCTCATGGCAAAAGACCAAGAGGCCGCAATGAAGCGTGCATAATGGGAATCTCTCTGAAGGACTTGTTTCTCAATCTGTCTTCTCCCTTGTCACTCTTCCTCTTCTCGTGATCTCTCAATCGGTTCTGTTGTCGATATGCTCTTCACTCATCTCCAGTCTTGCTTTGAATCTTGAATTTCATCTGGTCTCTTAGAATCTGTCACGATGCTTGCCATTTCTGATTTGAAATCTGCACTCAACGGTAAGTCGCTGCCTCTTGTGCATCTGCCTGCCCCACTGTATCTATTCAAATATAATATTTCACATTGAACACATGCATCGTTCATCGTACTCTTTTGGAGCAATCGCGGGTTGAGTCAAAAGTTAACGTGCCAGTTCGTGTTCACGCAAAGTCGTACCACACTTCTTCAAAGTACAACAACCAGCGAACAGAGGCGTGCTCGTCATTCACACACACCAAACTCTGACACTACAACGAAACGAATCGACATTTTTTTTTTTTTTAAAAAAAGAAGCAACCATCTTCATTGTTTAACAATTGAACAACAGCGTCGAGAGACAAGACAGAGGTCCATCATGGCTTTTTTCGGCGTCGAGATAGAACAACGATAAACAATCAAAACGACGACCAGGAGCAGAGAGGTGTTGTTGTTTTAAGCAACAACGACGCAGGCACCACCGACCTCCTTGATCTTCTCCTCAGCGCGACGCGAGAAGAACTTGGCACGGACAATAACGGGACGCTTGGGGAGGAGACCCTTGCCAGTGACCTTGTAGTAACCAGCACGGACAGCGTCGATGACGGGCGCGGGGCCGTCAGTCTTGCCAGTGAGGTACTTGTCACGAGTCTGCTCGCTGACAAGGCTCCAGAGCTTGTCAAGGTTGACAAGAGGGCTGTGCTCCTTGTTGGTGGTGTGGTGGAAGTAGCGCATACCGACCTTGCCGAAATAACCGGGATGGAACTTGTCGAAAAGGATTCGGTGGTGGTGCTGGCCACCGGCGTTACCACGACCGCTAGGGTGCTTGCGGTGCTTGCCTGGATGGATTCACAAGGTGGAGAGGAAGAGGAAGAGGAGAGAGAGAGATTGGTGAGCAAAAAACAGAAGGGACAAGAGGGGAAAAAGCAAATCCGAAAAAATCGAGAAAAAGCATGCTTTCAAACAAAAAAAAGAATAAAAAAACCGCCATTTTGTTGAATGGGGACGAAACTTACCAACACGACCGTGACCGGCCGAGACGTGGCCGCGCTTCTTACGGTTCTTCTTCAGGCGGGCAGTCTGTATGAGGAGACACGCACAAGGGGGTAGAAGGCGAGGTGAGTGACAAGGCTCAAAAAGAAGAGCGAAAAAAAAAGTAGAAAAAAAAGTTTTGCACTTTTTGTTTCCGTCTCAAAGCTAGAGTTCTGCTGCAGCGTCTCCGCCTACTGCACAACCCAGGCGGAAAAGACAACAAGACCCCAAAGCCTCTGCTGCAAGCGAGGTGGAGGCTGAGAGAGCAGCGGCGTTGAGCGCAAATCGCTAAAACAGTCGCCGACTTTTCTCCAAACCAACTCAAACTCAAACACCCCGGCTTCTCTCGCCCATCCACCCCGCTCCGCTGGTTGTTCTCATCCCACTCGCGCATGAATCCGTCACAGAGTCATGTTGTTCATCGGATTAGCGCGGGCAGGCGTCGGTCTGGGCGGTGGATGAGGCGCAGTGTGGCGGAGCAAAAGCGTACCATCGTTAGGCCAACAAGAGAAGAGAGAGCGATCACTCTGGCCGAATGCGGAATTCTTATTTCGATTTTTTTTTTTTCAATTCGGGCTTTTCAATGTTCAGTCTCTCTCTCCACAAATCAGACTTTCACCATGAACGCGCCAGACCCGTTTGAGACCATGGTCCTTGGTCCAGATGAGCGAAAGTGAGGCAAACCGGTGGCCAATGTATTCTTGTTGACCGCGATCTGTGAAGGGGAGAGTTGGGGTTGAGAGTTGAGGGTTGGTGAGCTTTGGCTGAAATCGGTCGCAAGCAGTCAGCGAGGCAGCTGTGTTCTAGCCAAGTCGGATTCATCCACTAGCACAACGTCAGCAGGCGAAGGGAAGGCCGTGAGATGAGGGAGCAGGGGGGCAATCGGCCGACAAGTCCTCCAGCGAAAACGATTGCACGACAACCCGTTGTCTTTGTGCTGCTGCTGGCCTCTCTGGTTCTCTCTGACGTTCTCCTGCGACTGCACCCAAAACGTGTTGCTCGCTCAAAAACAGGATTGTGTGCGTGAGAGACTCGCGCAACCCGTCCGCCGCAGTCATCACAGTCAACAAGGAGGACCACACACTGGGCAACCTGCTCCGCGTCCAGCTGCTTCGCGATCCCAAGGTGCTCTTCTCGGGCTACCACGTCCCGCATCCACTGCAGTCCAAGTTTGTGTTGCGAGTACTGACGGTCGAGGGCTACTCACCCATCGAGGCGGTCTCGGGCGCTTTCAACGACTTGATATCGGAAATGTCGCTGCTAGAAGAGCGATTCCGCGTAAGTTTGGCCTGTGTTTGGCGCATCCATCATTGAGATATATGCTGCACGTGTCTTCCTTCGAATGCTCACGTTTTGTGCTGTATTGCATTGGCGGAATCGCAGACCGAGCTGAATAATCACCAAAATCCTCAAGCTGCATCGCACTTTTGAGCAGCATTCGTTGTTCTGCAGTGGTTTTCGTCGTTTTCGTTATGTCATGTGTGTGCGAGTGGCACAAGGTTTTTTTTTCTTGTCTGGTTGCAGTTGGTTTCATTGTTTGGACCTTGAGCATTTTTCTCTGAATGCTTTTATTTTTCAACTTCAACAAGCAACCCTACGATTGGGAACGATTTGTCGCCGAGTACTGCAAATTGTTGGACTTTGGTGCAAAGCACATTCAGTACTGGACCAAGCAATCCTATACACTTTCATTGCAGAACAGAGTCAAGCAAAGCCTCGAGACTAGTGTTGAAACCAGTCGCACAAGAACAACAACAACACACACACAAAAAATAACCGAACAAAAACAAAAAAAAAAAAAAAAAGCACTCACGTCGAGCGCTTGAAGCGATTCTTGGCTTCGCGCAGCTCACCCATGATTGTGATGGCATCGGAAGCTACCCCAGCGAGCTTGGCTCGCGCCTCGCAGAACGCTGGATCACGAACACGCATGAATGGGTTGATGGCGAGCTCGCGACCAATGGACGAAGGCACGGTCGGGAGACCTTTTGCGCGGAGGGCTTGCGCATCGGTCAGTGCTCGTGTAACTTCACTGTTGGCTCCGTCAACGCTCTGTGCAAAGTACAGGTTGCTGACCGTGTACTCGTGGCCACAATACACGCGCGTCGTCTCTGGCAGCGCTCCGAGCACATCAATGAGCGAATGGTGCATGTTTGCCGCAGAGCCCTCAAAGAACTTGCCGCATCCAGCAACAAAGAGCGTGTCTCCGGTGAAGACGACATCCGTCTCCACATACGACCACTTCCCTGGCTTGTGCGATTCGTCCGAGACGACGCGGTCAACCGCGCCATCGGGACTCTGTGCTCGGAATGAGATGCTGCCCGTGGTATGGCACGGCGTGGCAAGCGCGGTGAACTTGATGCTTCCAAGAGTGAACGTTTCGCCATGGGTGACCTTGTGCGTGAGTTTCGGCACGCGATCGTCGCCGCCATAAACATTCACGCCCTGAGCATTCAATTCAGTAGCAGCCAGCTCAAGGAACTTGACGTTCTCTCCAGCATGGTCCCAGTGGTGATGTGTGTTGATCACAGCGACCAGGTTGAGCGCGTCCGATTTGGGAAGCTGCTTGAGCGCGTGAATGACCTTTTCGGGCTCTGCCGGATCGACGACGGCCACCGCATGCGAGCTTGGATCTACGATAATGTAGCTGTAGTTGTCTGTTGCAAAAAAGAGAGAGAGAAAAAAAATGCAATCCGACGTGGCGATAGGTGAGGTTGGTCATCATCACAAACGCGCGGCACGGCGATTATTCAAGCCAAGCGCCACCTTCGAGAATCGGGACGGTGTGGATTTGCATCGTGTTTGCAAAGTGAGACGACTGCGTCTGGTGTGAATGGGAAGGCAGGCGGGCGGCGGCAGTGGATGAGGAGGAGGAGCCCGGCGTAGTGGCAGGCGGCGACGCAGCGGAGGATGGATGGAAGGAGCGAGCCTGCAGATGATGCTGAGCTTGAGCAAAGCACAGCGGATGAGAAGAGTGCGCAGTCAGAGTTCGGACTGGAGATGAAAACGTCGGCGCTAGAGCGGCAACCAGCGTCACAAAAGCAGCGATTCGTGAAGGACAGGCGGAGGCAATTCGCGACACGAGCATGGACTGAGCTTGAACAACGACAACAGTCTCAGCAACAAAGAATATGACCTTTGGGGTTTCTTTGCATGATAGTTCTGTCATTTCGCAAAAAGAGCGATTCACTCCGCTTTGAAATCCACCTTTGAAACAAGCGCATTCAACGCAGCCGCATCGTTGCTCCTTTTTGCTCCAATCCACACACGCTCACCCGCACTTGATCACTGCATGCACGTTGATTGGTGTGCAATGCTTGCTACATCTTCGGACTGCTTCAGCCTTCATTTGTTTTCTACAGCAAAAAAACAAAAAACAAACAAAAAACAAACAAAAACAAAAAACTATTCATTCTTTCGTTCTGGGTACGAGCTAGGAGCTGCAGGTTCATGCGAGACCCAACACTGTTCAACACTATTCAACACTATTCAATAACTGGAATCTTGACGATTGGCTGTGGCTTTACACAGTCACCGAGGGTGCAGGTGGGCAGCTGACGCTGTCCGACAACGCAGAGGCAGGCGCGGCGTTCTTTGCACGATCGAGATAGACTTGCAAAAGACGAAGCTGCATCGAGTTGAGCTGTGCAAACAGCGGTGCGAGCCCTTCCTGGCCGAGCTGGGCATGGAGCTCGACAATTTGGAAAACGACCGTTTTGCGAACCTCTGCAGCAGAGTGCTTGTAGCCCTATCGGTACCAGACAAGAAAAAAAAGGAAACAATAGCGGGAGTTGGCAGGATGACGTTCGCTTGCTTGTTTCTTTGTTTGTGACGAATGCAGAGCAGTGCAACGACTTACCCAGACGAGGCGTGAAATGAGCTGTGGGGCCAACTGGGCGACCTGCTCGACGGAAAGTCCAGTAACATACTGCGCTTGCAGCTTGAGCATGAGCAGCACTGCTGAGGTCGAAAGTGGCGGCTGTTGCTCCTTCACGAGGTCATCCAGAAGCGACTGCTGTTCCGAGGCTGGTACCAGCAACAGCAATTGCTGCACACATTCTTCCGCAACGTTGGAACGCTGTTTTGATCGCAAAATGGCAACGAGAACGAAATTGCAGAGAGTTAGCAAGACTGGCTTCAACGATTCAACAGAAATCGTTCCACCTCCCCGCCAACGGACGCGCACCTCTCGGTAGTTGACACTGTCAATCAACTTGAAGCAGAGAAGGGCTGCGTCACGGATGAAGAACAGTTCCAATCCGAGGCCAAAGAAAACAGTGTTCTCGGTCATGATCTTCAGCGCAGCGATGGCAACCGTCTAGAGTAGATTAAAGTGGGGACATCAATGAGAGACATGTGAGAAATCAGCCATCGAACTCGTCTTGACTTGCGAGTAACAACACCGCAACATAGCGCGTACCTCATTATTGCTCTGTTCGCCACGAAGAACTTCCATACATGCGGTAATCTGCGAAAGAGCAACTTCTGCAGACTCGGGCGCCGTCCAGTCAAACTCGGATGCACTGGCTTGAAGAGTGTCACGTGCACTTGGCTCGCGCGGAACAAGCGCTGGAAGCTCGAATGCCATCATTGTCAGCGGTGTAGCAGGGACTTGCGGCTGATCAAAAACGGGCGCAGTCAGCACAGGCTTGATGGTGAGTGTGGGGAAGCTAACGGCGGGTTTGTTTGGCTCGCTATTTTCGTTCGGGGGTGGCTGGGGTGCTTCTGGCAACGGTGCTTCTGGCAAAGGCGCAACAACAACAACAGCAGGCGCGCTCGCAAGCGGTGCACTCGGGATTATGTTCGCGGTGGGAGTGGACTGGGCGACCAATGGTGCAGCAGCGACAGCAGCAATAGCAGCAGCAGCAGCAGCAGCAGCAGCAGCAGCAATCGGCGCTGGCGCTGGGACTGGCGCGGGCACTGGCGCTTGAACAATAACACGAGCAGCAGGCTGAGCAAAGCCAACAACTAACGGCGGAGCAGCGCTCGTTGTGTATTCGGAAACTGACGGTGGGCGTGCCGCAGCAGGGATGCCTGTAGGAATGCTAGAGGGTTTGGCCGACGTGCGTCGAGCAGCTGTTGTGGAGCTCGAGCTCGAGCTCGAGCTGGAGATGGAAGGGGTCGTAGTCACTGGAGCTGGTGCAGGAGTGGATGTTCCAGTCGGCACGGCTTTGACAACCCGTGTGGCCTTCAGAGAGCTCGACGAGCTTGCAAATCCTCCATTCGATTGGGACGAGGCCGCAGGAGTAATGCTACTGGCGCGAATCTTGCTCGAAACAGGCGTGGCAAAAGTTGAAGTGGACGCGGTTTGCGCCGATGCTGCAGTTGCTGTGGAGGCAGTCGAGGTCGCAGTGGCAGCACCAGAACTGCTGCTAGAGCTACTGCTACTAGAGCTGGCACTCTTGGTGATGGATGGTGCGCGATGAACCGCTGCAGAAGCTCGTCGCTCAGTTGAGGGTGTGCTGGCGGGCGCAGTTCCATTCGCTTTGGCGCGCTCTTCATTCAACAGCTTGATTTGAGCGCCATCCATGCCCTTCATCGCGGCAGCTGCGGCAGAGGCAAAGCGGGTTTCGTAGGCGACAAAGGCACGGCGCGCCGCTGAGCGGGCATTGGGATCCGCATCACGGATGGCCTTCAAAATGCACGATTCGATTGCTGGTTGCTGCTTTTCGAAGCGCGACTGCTCCCAAACTGCGAGAACAATACCGAGATACTCGACCGCGCGGTGGCGTGCGACGGCCGATTTGCTTGTGGCACCGCACTCAACAATGAGAGTCAGCACCTTGGGGTCCTGGACATGGGTTACCAGCTGTTTGAGACCCATGTAGGCAGAGTCGCTCATGACACGAACGCCCGTGTAGAGCAACTTGAGCAAACTGACAACGGCCTGCTCTGGGATGGTTGAGCCGGCAAACATTTCCGCCTTCATGGTCATTGCCATGTGGCTGAGCGTCATACACGCTTCACGCATGACTGCCGAGCGGAGATCCCGGAGGGTGGCGCAGAACGGGTCTGCCAGCGGCTTCATGTGGAGCATCCAGGCTTCGCGCTGTTCCGGCAGGACGCCGCCATTCAGCAAGCCTCGGATCATGCGCAAGGCATTGACGCGGCGCTCCCATTCCTCGCTGGTGCTTGTAATGTTTTTCATGATGGTAGCAAACTCGCGCGCAACATCCGTTGTCAGAATTGGCGGAATGTCGTCGAAAACGCTGAACGACTTCTCGTCCATCTTGGCCCCGCAGTCGGACGCGCCTGAAAAGGACAGCTTGGGGCGGTCTGCAGCGCTTGTCGTGTACGATACCGATCCACTGCTGATGGCCGGCACCAGAGTCGGCTCGACTGGATTTGAATTCATGGAAAGGACTGTTTTTGTATTGTTTCAGAAGTCAGTCTGTAGTTTGATACAAATGTCAGCGCATCACCACCACCGCCACCACCACCCCTCCAAGCAAACACCAAGTGGCCGAATGAAACAACACAAGCAGTATCGTCTGTCAAGTCGGGGAGGGGGCGGGAATGGAGTCCCAATAGAAAACCAGCCCCAACAAAACCCGAAAGTGAAACAAAACAGTTTCAAACGGATGGCTCGTTCAACAAAGCGGCACTTTCGGCCAGTCTGCGTCTGTTCCCGTTCCACCCATGCTCGCGTCTCAACACGCGCTCACACGATTCGGAGCATTTTCCCCCAGGTCAGTGGCCAAAGACCAAGTGGAGGTTGACCAGTAATGATGAAGGCGGATTTTGAAAAGAAAGTTGGTTGGTTGATATTTGAAAATTTTGGCAACGCACCCTTAGTGAATTGGTTTTGAAACGAACGAAAAGAAAGAGGTGAAAAAAAAAAAAAAGGAGACTGACTGCATTTACAGCAAGCATACAACATCTTCACATCATAAAGTTACAGGTCGCCTGGATGATCAACGAAGCAGAACGAAAAGCCGAGCAAACGTCAAGTGAAGTCGTTTCCAGTTCAGAACCCACCAACCAACGGACCAACCAACCCATTCACGTCATTGATGTTATTATCATACTGATCATAATTCAATGAATGTAGCACAATGTTGGGGATGTCATTCTATCTTTTTTTCTTTCTTCTGTCAATGAGCGACCAGAAGGAAGAGCTGCCGACCGTTGGCAGCGTGCCTCACTTGGCCTCGACCTCAACTGGCGCCTCGACTTCAGCATCATCGTCATCATCATCTTCAACTGCATCGTCGTCGTCGTCGGACGCTGTGAAGGCTGCTGTTGCTGACGCTGTCGCCCAAGCCGCCGAGCACCCGCCGATGAGCGCCGAGCAGGCAGCCACCCAGCCGTCGTCCCTCGCCAACCTCTCCCAGGATCAGGTACACGACATGGAACGCGTTCTTGACAGACCTCAGACCCCGCGCTCTCTCTCTCTCTCTCTCCCAATCACCAGCATTCAGAAGCACTCTGGCTTTGTCGCTTTTGTTGAGATCTCGCCCTCGCTTCCCCCTGCGCCTGGCTTGAGGCAACGTCCCACTCACGTCGCTGAGAAAAAGCGAGAAGAGGCTCACGAATTGGTAGCCAAGACACGAAATGCAGTTAGTTCTGGACTTGGCGCATTGGAGCGAAGGGACGGGTTGTTACTGCAGAAATGAACGCGTTTTCGACCATACTACGCGACACTGCCACATACGCACAAGCTCGGTCCGAAGGCCAACCCCGCCGAGCATAGAAATACTCACCAATTATTCGTGCTTTTTGTTTTGCTTGGGTTTGTTGGGTTGGTTTTTAGCTCGCTGCAATGATCCAATTGCTCAATCTCGACGGAAAGGGCAAAGCAAAGGAGCAGGACAAGGAGCACAAGTTCTGGAAGACCCAGCCAGTGCTGCAATACGGTAAACGCAATGACCAACCATTGAAAATCATTGTGCACATGTGTGCTGATAGTGACTTTTTTTTTTCCCCCCCCCCTGGTTCTTCTGGCAGACCAAAGCTCGGACGCGGTCGAGCCCATCGAGCCCGACAATGCAAACATCCGCCAAGAGCCCTACCCAATCCCTGCTGACTTTGAGTGGGTGACGTTGGACTTGCTGAAGGAGGACCAGGTAAACAACGATTGCGACTTTGAGACTTGATTGAGCGTGGTTGGAAATTGACACGGCCTGCGAAACTGGCGACTGACTTGCAACCCGCCCATAGTTGTCCGAGTTGTACAATCTTCTCAATGAAAACTACGTGGAAGATGACGACAACATGTTCCGCTTTGACTACTCTCGCGAGTTCTTGCGATGGGCCCTGCTCCCTCCGGGCTGGAAGCCCATCTGGCACGCCGGTGTTCGTGCTTCGAAGAGCCGCAAGCTTGTTGCCTTCATCTCGGCCATCCCCGCGACGCTCAAGGTCAAGGACCGGTAAGAACACGTTGAGCGTCGGGCATTGTTGTTGGGTTGTTTTGGATATGGCGACTCACATGCTCCATCCATGATCCATGCATGCCACAGCGTCCAGCCGCTCGTTGAAATCAACTTCCTTTGCGTCCACAAGAAGCTGCGCACGAAGCGCCTTGCACCGGTTCTCATCAAGGAGATTACCCGTCGAGTCCACCTCCAGGGTCTGTTCCAAGCCGTGTACACGGCGGGCGTCGTTCTGCCCAAGCCGTTCAGCACTTGCCGGTAGGTTTTACATGCTTGGAAGTCTTGGATCTTGGATTTCCCCGTTCCTTTTTTGGTGATGCTTAATTTTCTAACCGAATCCCCTCCCCCTCCGATTTGGATGATCCTCACCCTCCTTCAGCTACTGGCACCGCTCGCTCAACCCCAAGAAGCTGATCGATATCGGCTTTTCCCATCTTGGGCGCAACATGACGTTGGCGCGCACTATCAAGCGCTACAAGGTCGCTGAGCAGCCCACCACTGCTGGGTTGCGGTTGATGAAGGCTGCGGACGTCCCCTCCGCCTTCCGTGTGCTCTCGACCTATCTCGAGCGTTTTGCCATCAAGACCGTCTACACTGAGGAGGAGTTTGTTCATTGGTTCCTTCCGCGCAACAATGTCATCAGCACCTATGTTGTCGAGGTACGTTTGTGCATGACGGGCATGCGCACTGTTTTTGAAAAACAACAAAAGGCATCCTCCTCATTGACGTTGTCATTGTGAAACCGACAGAACTCCAAGCATGAAATCACCGACCTCGTCTGCTGGTACACGCTTCCCTCAACGATCGTCAACAACCCCAACTACTCAAACTTGAAGGCTGCATACAGCTACTACACTGTTGCCAACACAGTGCCGTTCGAGCAGCTTTTGAGCGATGCTCTTATTCTCGCAAAGAACGTAAGGAGTTTGACGATTTGTTGAACGCTGAGCTTTTTTTTTTCCCTCTTCTTTTGGTTCTCTGCCACTCGCGCTTGTGCTAATTTCTATTGGTCATTCTGCAGGAGGAGTTTGATGTTTTCAACGCCCTCGATCTCATGCAAAATGCACCAGTCTTTGAAAACCTCAAGTTCGGCATCGGCGATGGCCAGCTTCGCTACTACTTTTACAACCTCAAGTGCCCCGAAGTCCAGCCCAGCGAGCTCGCGTTGGTTTTGTTGTAGAGGTGCATTGAGGGGATGTGCTGCACTGGTCATAATACAGCCTTTTGCTTCTTTGTTTGTTTTCGCGCCTTTCTTTTGGTGCGTCTCGCGTTGGCTTGCCAGGTCGTTGCAACGAGCAGAGAGAAAAAAAAATGAAGCAGAGAGCTGGCTTGAAGCATTTTTCATTGCAAACTACAACAAACAAGAACGAGAAGGCACAGCTAGGACCTCAAAAACAGCATTTAGTAATCAAACTCAAACTCGTAATAGTCGGGATCGAACGCATGGACTCGAATGAAGCCATCCTCACCACCGCTGGCAAAGCTGGAGTTGTTTGCAAGAGCGAATTCAAAAGACGACACAAAAAACATTAGCCGAATGCTTCAACGCACAATTTGCAAACCCCGATTCGAATTGTTACCTCTTGCCACTTGGGTGGAATGCAACAGTGTTGATGGGACCGAAATGGCCCTTGACACGGCCGATTTCCTCTTCAAAAATGAGATGGAAGAAGCGGACCTCGAACTTGCCGACTCGAGTGGAGGTTGTTGTGACCTCGCGAGCTTCTTGACCACCACCAAGGACAACCTGGCAAACAACAAGAGGGAGGGGGGATAAAACAAAGTTAGAGAAGAATCTGAAGAGCCACAGGAGAGAAACGCCCAACCGCGACTCTGCAGAGTAGGAAACGTACGTGTGGTCGCAACGGGGAGATGGCGGCAGAGTTGACGTTGGTCGGGGTCTTGTAGGTTTTCAAAACCTCAAGGGTCTCTGTGTCGAAAAGCTTGGCAGTCGAGTCTTTGCTGGCGGAAACGAACGAAGTTTGGTCGCCGTTGAGCTGGATGCTATTAATGTACTTTTCATGCTCTTGAGAAGACTTGATGATCTTGCCGGTCTGTACAAAGCATCAGGACACAACAGTGAGGGAAGCGAGAAAAGAGAAAATTCCAAGCAACAAAATCAAATAGAACTCGGCAAACAACGAAAATAAACCACGCATGGTCCTCCCGTCCTACCTCAACATCCCAGACGTTGATGGTGCCGTCGTCATGTCCGGTGATAAGAGTCTTGTCAAGAGGGCCAAACACGGCAGCGGTGATCTTGTTGCCGGCAGGCAAATCAATGATCTTCTTGGGCTCGGTGGACTCTGTCCAACAGGGGGAAAAAAAAAGCGCTCACAGTGAGTCACCTCCTCGTAGCATAGCAAAAGCTTTCATCCACCCACGACAGCGGACGAGCCGCAAGAAGGACTCGGGGGGGGGGAGAAAAGACAAACCAAAGCGCAACACTTACGAGCAAGCTCATCCTTCAGGTCGTGGAAGAAAATTCGGCATGGGTGGCCCATGACGTTGTCTGTCGTGTAGAAAATGGTCTTGCCACTGTAAGAGAAGCCGCAGGTACGGACGGAGGTCGGGGTGGCAAACTTGACGAGCTGCTTTCCAGTTCGGCATTCCCACAGGCGCGCCGATTGGTCGGCAGAGCCCGTAAGCACATACTTGGATGCATCTGAGTGCGACAAGCGATACCAGCAAGGATGGTTGGCATGATGAGTCGCACGTCTTTTGGTATTGCGACATATTGCTGCAATGATTTCCAAAGGATGGAAGTGTTTTTTTTTTTTTTTTTTTTTTTTTTTTTTTTTTTTGGCAAAACCCGACCTCCTTTTCTGTCTCTGCGTTCGCAAGCACCACCCCCACCATGACTCGAGCAGACTTACAATCAACATCGATGCACCAGACTGTGCCGTTGTGGCCGTCATAGGTGCCGAGGCGCTCGCCGTTGTGCGAGAACCACACGTTGGCCAGCTTGTCTTTGGAGACCGAGAAGAGCAGGTCGCCCTCCTTGTTGTACTTGATCTGGGTGAGCGAACGCTCGTGGCCCTGCAGGATGATTGGGCGCTGAACAGGCACACACACACACGCACGCACAAAGGAAAAAAAAGAAAGAAAAAAGTCAGCAGCAATGCAAAACCCATACAAAAAAAAAAAAAAAAAAGGCGCACATGCTTTCAATGCTTTTTCCAATCTTTTTTTTTTTTTTTTTTTTTTCTGATTGGGGATGGACGGGGTTTCGCTGGACACTCGCTCGGTCAGTGTAGAAGAGTCGTCCACTTGTTCAACCTGAGATGGTGAATGCGTTTTGGGGGTGGAGTGGAGCGGGGATTGCGTGGTGCTCCAACGGCGAAGGCATAGGGATGGCCAGCAGCATTGGCGAATGGCTGGAGCGTTGCTGAGAGGCTGCACAGGACCCGATCGCATGGTATCTCAAGTGCAAGAAGCGACATTGAATGGCAAAGCGCGGGCAGGCTATTGGGAGCGAAGAAGAGGGAAGAAGAAAGCAGAATAAACACCAAACTTTGCTCACCATTGGATTTGGCTGGAAAATGTGGACTGCCTTTTATTTTCTTCCGCTGCATCGAGCTGTGACACAAGACCAATGAGATCTCGGCCCGCAGTTGCAACAGTTCGTATTAAAATCCTGATCGCATTTTTAATGCTCGATGCGCACCTTTGATCCACATTTGTGCCGACAATCGCACAAAACAACCAGACCCACAATCAACTCATCTCATGATAGGCGGGAACGCGCTGCAAATGACGAGCAAGAGGCATGTCCAACACAAACTGCGCGACATCCTCAGGGACGCGAAGATCGGGCTGCGGGACGGGTGGGACGAGTCCAAGAAGCGCATCAATGTTGCTGACACCAAGCGCTTTGGCAACTGCTGCCTCGCTCCCTTCGTGCCGCCACAGCTTGAGTCGGCACAGCGAGGAAAGTCTCAAAGGTTGCGCTTGCTCGGCCATTTGCAGAATCTGCTTGAGAGTTTCCCGGTTGGTTGCTTCCACTCGGGCAGACAAGCGAGTCCACTCCTTTTCAAGTGCTCGGTCATAGGGATGCTTGACGTTTGACCACCGATGATTTAATGGTGGCCAGAAATCGAGGCATTTCAAAGGAGAGAGTCCCCACGCGAGCAGACATCCCGCAACCAAGTGGCGAGTCGCCGCCACCACAAATGGATGAGCATCGCCGGGATTCCACCGAGATTTGTCACCGAAAGCAGGCAAAGTACGAAAGCTCGCAAGCTCAAACTGGTAGAGCCAATTCGAAAAGTACGTTGTCGGTCTGGCAATGAAGTTCTGCCGGCCAAGTTCAGGTAGCCACTCAAGCACAGGTGCCATATCCCACCCGGGCACGTTCTGTAGCCAATCGGCATCGTACCAAAAAGGATCACTGCAACCGACCCATTCAGCTTCCTCGGTCACGCCAAACTTGTCGTAAATCGACGGACCCGTGGGCCGTGGCGGATGCACGCAGTCGTACGACGCAGGCTTGCGCTCGGGGTACAACCACTCCAAGACGAGCGTGACACAATTCCAGGCATTCAGTCTGCGGCGATTGACGTGTTGCTTCAGCCAGCACGCCAGCAGTTCCTCGCGAAGACCGTGCATGTCCTCGTAGTGGTGAGTTAAACAGTACCGAAGCATGTCAATGCTGGTCGTGGCACAGTGCTTAATGATGTCTTTCGGTGGTCGTACACGCTCGACGAAAATCCAGTATCGGAACAGCATAACCCACACAGCTGAGGGGGGATAAAATTCGTTGCAGTCTATGTCATTCCAGTTCAAGGCTGTGGACAGCGAGTAGGACCGACCAACTCGAATCGTCTCCAGCGCGTCAAACAGCTCCATAATGGAGCCAGTCATGAGCGGGCTCTCAATGTCATTCAAATACCGAGTATAGCGGCGCGAGTGCATCACCCAGCCAGTCTGTTCACTGCCAGTCCCGCTAGAGAATGAAGCGAAATAGGTATCTAAGTCACCCCAGCGGAGTTTCGCGCTCAGAGGCACATCAGTCGCAACCAAGTCCATCTGCAGTGTCGGGTCGCGCAGCAGGTCTCCATGAAACGTGAGACGGTCGATGTTGGACTGGTTGATTGAGCACGAGGTTGCTGTGGCTTCATCGACCATGAAAATGCTCGAAGCATTGCGCTCGGCACGCCGCAGGCAGCGACGTACAAATCGGGACTTGGTGTCGATGGCGACTCCTCGATGCGAGAAGCGCGCACGCTCGGCCGACTTGGATGCCACGAACGAAGGAAGCAGGCGACGTCCAACTGCCCAGTTAAACTCGGGGCTCGCATCCAGTGGATTAAAGTCGGGCTCGCGGTTCACTGGGTGGTTTTGGATAAAGCCATCCAGGGGAAAGTCTGGGATGGATTGTCGAGCAGAGTGAGGCGCAACAGAGAAGGTGAGTCGTTTGCTATTTTTTGGTTGTCGCATTGCGTTGCTGTGTTCAATCGGTTACCTTGAGATCCATCAAAAATGTCCCACCAAAAAGACAGAGGGGCTCGATTGGAATCGGCCGTCTCGACGCCGGAGCTGGAGCCCGAGCTGGACGATGCACGCGCGGTCGTCGCTTCTGAGATGGAGCACGATGCGCCAGGCCGCACGCCTGCTTTGGCGGCTTCTGCGACTGCGAGCGCCCATGGCGTGGGAGCCTGCTCTGACTGTGATGGAGTAGACTCGTGTGCAGCAGCAGCAGCAGAGCCCTGCTTCAGCTTGGTCGGGACCGGTCGCTGGCACTTTAGCATGGAAATCACCCACTCCTCCGGGTCGAAGCCAGCCTCGCGGATGCTGTTCCACAACGGGTCTGTCGCGGGATCGCGCTCATGAAGAATGCCGACATAGCCGAATCGCGCGTCCTCGCGGTACATTGGGTGCCGTCGATAGTTGAGCTCGTCCAGCGTGTCGTCGTCGCTCTCCCGATCGTCAAAGCCCACAGCTGAGTCGTCGTCGCTGTCGTCATCGGTAACGATGTTCCTAGCACTGCTGTCCGAGTCGAAGCCATAAAGGTCGTTGGAACCGTCAGAGTCGTTGGACATTGGAAGCGGAAGCAAAATTCGAAAAACCAAAAAAAAAAAAAGCTGAGATTCGAACAAGGACTGCATTTGTTCCTTTGTATGCTATTATCAAAGGACTCCTCTTTTGTTTCAGCATTCTTGCTCTTTCTTTTCCTCGACATGAGACTTTACTGCACGTTACTGCTGTTGCTGGTGTTGAGCGCATCGCTTGCATTGGCGCAGTAGTGCCACGGCTCTCGCACCCGTGTCCTGGTACCTGATCTTCAAGCCGTCGCCAGTAGCCAGCTTGATGTACATTGTCAGCGCGACTGGCTCTGGATGGACAGAGTCAGTGTCTCGCACAAGGCAAAAGTCTCAGCAACCAAGAATACGGTTGCATGATCGTTCGGTCTTTCGCAAAAAGAGCGATTCACTCCGCTTTGGATTCACCTTTGAAACTAGCGCATTCAACGCAGAGTGACATTACGCTGCGGTGTCGCCTGGTGAGGCGCCGACCAACCCAGCTACTTGTTGCTCCAGCTGTGCGCACACGTATTCTCAGAAGCTCGGCGTGAATTGCGTTAGGGTGCTATGGGAATTCCGATCTCGTCGTAACCGCTCCTAGTTGTATTCGTCAAACGTTCACTTGCAGAAGTGCCGCGTGGTTTCAAGCACCGACAATCAGACAAGAAGAGGTCAAAGCCAAACAAAACAAAAACAAGATATGGGTCGGGGGGTGCAACCATTCGAAACGCTTCTTGCAGCCTCATCAGCTCCTTCGCTTGTTCATCCCAATAATGATAGTATGAACGGCTCTTTCCATTCTACCGTGATAGTCGCGTTTGCGGGCAGCGCTCGCGAGCGGTAAAAAAAGGAGTGGAAGGCAATCCATCGATCGATCGCGGGTCAACGAGGTAGTGGCAACTGCATGATGAATCTGTGCGACACGGTTCACTGAGCAACATCCACTCACATTGCCAGCTTCGATTGGAGTACCAATCCTCGAGCTGCACATTGCGGGATTGGCTGACTGGCTGGGGCAGAGCGACTGTCGCGAGGATGCGAAACGCAGCAACCCGCAAGAAAACCGACCCAAACCTTTTTTTCTTACCTCTCTTCGCGTCGTCCGATTGCTCAGTGCACTGCGGCTCGTGTTGGCATCACAAATAGAAGCAGAGGAGCTGGATGAGCATGAATCCAAGCTCTACGCGATTGAAGTTTCACACTCAACTCAAAAACCAAAACAAAACAAAACAAAACAAAACAACAACAAAAAAAAAAAAAAAAAAAAAACCGAACAAAAACAACAATGAAAAATCGAAATCACAAAAGTCGGCTGACAGATTTGTCAGTTCGATTCGCCGTGTTATTGTGCCAAACCCAGGCCAGTCCCGTGCCTTTAGGATGACTGCGCAGCCAACCCTGCTGGTCACACTGGCTCTCCAAGCCTGTCCGAGAGTGGCTCATGTTCGAAGGTGCGGGGCGGGGACAGGGGGAGGGGAGGGGGCGAGCACGACAACGAACCGGAAACCGCTGGTTTTTTTGTCTTGTTTTTCAAATCATTTTTTTTGTTAATTTGCCTGACACCCATGACACACTCCAATGCCGATTGCAGGCCTCGCCACGCGACCGACCGCGTGAAGGTGGTTCTCTCGTTGTTCGACGCGAGCAAGTTGACGACATGCCACAGCACACCTAGATGGACGAGGAGGAGTTGAGGAGTGGGGGTCGCGCGAGAGCCACGCGAGTTTGAAATCAAAGCAAAAGAGCCGCTTCTCGATGTTTGTGTGGTCGTCCTGTCGCTTGATCGATCCTCCAGGGCTGCATGCATCTCACACTGTCGCGTGTTCTGCGTGTCACACACGAATGCGCGGTGATGGTGGCTTTTTGTCTGAATTATCCACAAAACAATTGAAGTAAAAATTCAAATTTAAACCAAAAAACCCAAAGTGTAAACAAAAACAAACAAAAATAACAGAAACAAGTCTCCACCAATGGCGTCAAGGCAGAATCGGGACCACCCAAGCCATGGCTGTTTGAAACGGGGCGAAGAGGGGTGGCTGCGGTTACTGCTGCGCTTGACTGTTCTCTGGAGCGAGGTCTGTTAATTGGCAGCGGCAAACCGATGGCGGTGAAGGGGATGGAGCAGCAGGCAGAGGAGGATTGGAGGCGGTTTTTCAACAAGCATCCGCCGCTCGGTTGATTTTTTTTTTCGTTGTTCTGGTTGTGTCTGCGCCAGCATAATCCGCCAAATCTCCACCATGGCTCTGTCGCCTATCAAGCAAATTTCGTGTTGTGTGTGTGTGCACGCCTTTGTTTGCTCGTCTTTTGTTTATGATGGTTACGAACGAACCAATCCCAACTCACACGAATCCAAATATGGCGCCTCACGTTTGGTGGGACAACCAGACACACACACACACACGCACACAATCACACACACACCATACCCAAATTATCTCGAGCAAAAAATCTCGATCAAGAAAAAATAGTAGAAAAAATGCCAAAAATACCCAAACAACTCCGCGCAATCAGGCGAACAATCCGTCCGCCTTGTTTTTTTTTTTTTTTTAGCTGCAGGCTCCAACAAAACACCAACAGCTGCTGATCTGGAGTGTAATCTTGCTTGCATGTGTTTGTTGTTGTATGCAAGTCAAACTCTTACAGTTACACGGCGCAGTCAGGCGTGTTGGGACGAGCGGTGCTTTTTTTTTTTTTTTTTTTTTTTTTTGGAAAAATTTGTTGTTCGCACACGCATTCGCAACTCCTGATCTCGGCTAACTGTATTACACGAATCCGAAGTTGACTTTTCTCCCTCCTTGCCTCTTCTGCTAGCATGTCCACCCCTCTTTTTCATCCACCTGTTGTGCGCAGGCTGTGTCGCTTCCACAGCCACAGTTCTCTGAGCATCCGTTCCGTCGCTTCCTTTATTTTCAAAGTCCAAACGCTGCAATGGTTTTTGTTCCCATTCCTCATTTTCGTTTTTTTGTTTTTTTCTGTTTGAGTACAACTATAAGTCAGTTTTTTTTTTCTTCCTTGTTCTTTTTGTTGTTTGGTCACGAAACCCAACTAAATTGACACTATCTTTTTTTCTTTCTTTCTTTCTATTTGTTGTTTGGCCGCTACTCTTAGTCTTTGGAAAGGCACCGCGCACCACCGACGCACTCAACGCGGCCCTCTGTCCTCCCAAGCCTCCTCGGTTGCCTCGGTCACTTGATTCATCCATTTTGCCCAGAACAAACCGCGACTTTTTTTTTTCTTTCCTTTTTCCACTGCCTCGCTTCTGCTGTGTTTTGATTGGCGCCGATCCCACAACTTGCCTCGGTTTCGGGTTTTTGCGCTTCCACCTCGTCCCCCCGTTTCGCTTCCTCCCCAACCAGCTGGATTTTTCAACCAGCATCGTCTGCTCGATTTGCGCCCCACTTTTGCCTGACGGCAGCGGCTCTGCGAACGGCGTCTCGGTCTTTTTATTTCTGCAACCCAAAACGTTTCGAACAATCTGAAAACCGAGCACTTTCTCATTGGTCGCCTTTTTATTATTTTTTATTATTTTTTCCTGTGTTTTTTTGTTTTTGTATTTTTTTTTTTTTTTTTTGGATTTTACCTTTATTTTGGTTGTTGATCGCGCCCCCCGCTCCCACAAAGTGTGCAGCGCGACCACAGCCCCCCTGAGCAACGGATACCGCGCGTAGGGAAAAAACACTGCATGTACCAGACCGAGCTCAGAGCCATGGGACGCCTACCACTGACTGGAGTGATTGCAAGCACACGACCGCGGTTTGAGTCATCGACGGTAGCATTGTCGCACACGCAGCAACCACGACCATCGCCGTCGCGGTCGTCCGCGTCGTCCACGGCATCGTCCATGTCGTGCACGTCGTCGTCAGCCTCGTCCATCGCATCGGTCTCGTCGGCGTCGTCCATTGCCTCGGTCGAGTCGTCGTGTGCCACTGCCGGGTTGGCCTCGCGCGCCAGTGCCGAGCGATTGGTCCAGCCCCTTTGCACCAGCAACAACACCTTGTCGCAGGTCGCACCTCCTATCGACGCCCTGCTGTCGCTTGCGCACGTATGTGGCAGCGTGAGTTCCTTGAGTGACCAGCACCACAACAACAACAACAACAACAACAACAACAACAACGGCAGTGCGCAGTACATGCGTCAGCTGCAGGGCGCGGAAACGCTGCGCAATGCGAACTTCCCTTCAAGCACCAGTACCACCACCACCGCCACGGCAACAGCAGCAGCCACAACCTCGTCGTCCACCACCCTCAACAGCAGCTACGACGGCCCGAGCAGACTCAACTCGTTCAGCAACGAGGCTTACGATGCCGGTCGCGACGCAGGCTTCCTCGGGAGTAACAATGCGTCATATCAGCACGTTTCGCGGGCAAACCCTTCTCGACCGCAGCACGATGGCGCTCAGCTTGGAGTCATGGGCCCGAGCACTGCTATGCATACAATGACGAGCGTTGCAAACGCATCGGTGGCAGTGCCTGTCCATGCGAGCATGAACCAACCAGTTCTGGATCAATCATGGAGTCAGGCAAATGGCTTGGGCCAACTCCAGCAACCGCAGCAGCGACCATCACCCCCTGCACCAACCAGAATTATGTTCGAGGCAGCACCATTGTCGAGCGTACAGCAGGGAGGAGCACCGAACCTGGGTTTGGTCGTAAATTGGGACGGCTCTTCCGCTCCGCGGAATCTTGATGGCATGATGCTCGGCCAACCCCAGTATCATCAAGCAATGTACAATGCGTCCAACCCGTTCGCCCCAGCACCGCTGATTCCTTACGATCCCAGTGTTCAGCAGCAGCAGCAGCAGCAGTTTGTGCAAATACAGCAGCTGCAGCAGATGCAACAGCAACAGATGCAACAGCAACAACAAATGCAACAGCAACAGCAACCACTGCACCACCAGCAGCTGCTCCAGCAGCAACAATTTCAGACAGTACAATACCACCAGCAACAGCCGATGCAGCAATCACTCCCTGAACAATCGCAATACATCATGCAGGGGATGCAACACCAGCACCAATTTCAGCAACTCCAACAGCTCCAACACCCTCAGCAAATGCAGTCGCAGCCGGAGCTGCTTATTGTCCCGCAACCGTATGGTCAGCTCAATGTTCACTTTGAGCAACAACAGATGCAGCACGCGACCGACCAGCCTGTCTCTTTCCAGTACCAACAACTGCAACAACAACAACAACTGCAACAACAACAGGCACAACAGCCACAACAACAACAACAACAACAGCCACAACAGCCACAACAGCCACAACCTCAACCTCAGGTGCGGTACATCCCATACCCACAACCCACCCAATCCCCCCTGCTCAGCAGCAGCAGCAGCAGCAGCAGCAGCAGCAGCAGCAGCAGCCGTTGCACACTCCTTCGGCCATCCCGATGCCAACCGGCTTGTCGGACGTGGTTGGCTCACCACCGTCGCCTCCCAGCAGCGCAGGTCTCAAGCGATCAGGGTCGCCGCTGCCTTCTCCCCGCGCCACCCGCCGCGTTCGTTTGGACACACCTTCCGACCAAGACCATCTTCCAGTTTCTTCCTCCGAGAGCGAGCCTGGAGACGACCACGATAAAGAAGATGACGACGACGACGAGCTTGTGCCAACAGGCACAGAGACACCGCGGGAAGACGACGCGACAGAGTTTGTGATTGACGTGCGCTATGTCATGCCACCGCCCAGCGGCTGCCGCTTCCCAGTCTCTCAAACCGTCCCCAGTCCACTCGTACCACCCACGTCCCACCGCTCGACCAACGGTGCCGACCACGACCACGACGACGACAAGCAGGACGAAAAGGACGCTATGGACGCAAAGGACGTCGAGAAGGAAAGCGTCCCGCGTCCCCCTCAGCCTCACTATGACACCTTCTCGCCACAGTCAGATGGCGGCTCCGAGCACGAGTACCAGCATGCCGCGCGTCGCAACAGCAATGACGGCGACGATCAACGGGCGTCTGGCAGCTTGTCGCCAGGATCGAGCGACTCGTCGCGAGCCCCGCTCTCTGCCAAGCAGCTCCAGAGCGGCCGCCCTGGTCTGATTGCAGCGGCAATGGAGACACACAATGGCGAGTGGATTGACGTTGGGATGTTCACCGAAGCCTGGTTCCGTGCCAACGACAGGCGCTGCGCTTACTGCCCGCGACAGTTCACCCAAGCAGGCAGCCTTCGTCGGCACGTTACGCTCGTGCACAACCGTCTCGGTGCGTCCTTCCGCTCCGACAAGTAGTGGTGGCATCATATCATGGTTTCAGCATTGAACTTGCTTAACACCCCCTTCTTCATGGTTTTTTTTGAAGGACTGATTCTGTAAAATACAATCTTTGATCAGAAAGAAGTGACATTTTAGCGAACCCGAACTACTCTAGCCCGACTAGCACAATAGCCATTTCCTCGTCGAGAGTGCAGCTGCTTGTGTCTGATAAATTTTGAAGAAATGTGGAGCTTTTCGTGTTATGATCTGACAACTGAAATCCATTGCAGCGCAGAGCGTGAAGAAAGAGGAGCCAAATGCTTGAGCAGTCTGACAGTGCAAACCGGGCTCCAGCTCCCTCTTTTAGGATTTGGTTGGGTGAGATTCGAGCTTGAAGTCACTTCAAAACACAATATGGATGGAGTTGCACCTCCTGATATGGACAGAAACTGAGAAACATCATGTTTATGTTGTTGTCAAGAGATCTCGAGTTCAGTCTTGTTTTTTTTTTTTGAACCAAAATTTTGCTGATCATCTTCCTCGGTTGGTTTGCGCTCGTTGCTGTGCTTGCACCCCGTTGATGGCCTCGTCGAACCAGTGTGCCTGAGGTCGCTTGGAGGCTGTGCTCGGCGGTGGAGGGGCGAGTTGGAGCGCGTGTTGATTGGTAACTGGTGCGAGACAATCAGGATTGGTGCTGCGATCAGCTGGGCTCGTTTGGCGGTCCCACTTGAAACTGCACTCGCTCCTGTTTGAAGCTCCTGTTTGAAGCGATGATGTGAAAGAGTGAGAATGGGGCGAAGCATGGAGTCGCGGTGGCAACGAGTCGACAACTTGGCAGGTCGCGCGTTCACTCTGCTTCGCTTCTAGCCTGAATTTCCAGTCAACCATGCTGGAGTTTAGTAGAATGACTCCGAGACAACGAGAGTTGTATGACCAAGTCAAGAATGCGAGTGGATCGCTCTTGTAAGATAACTGAATTTACTGGAAGGTGTGACAGCGTTTGTACTTATGAAATGGTGACAGTTTGAATGAGATTCAGATTGGCGACTCTGAAGCACTGGCGATTGCTGAAGCACTCAAAGCGAACGAGACGATGACTGAGCTCTAGTAAGGCATTGCATTTTGACTAATACATGAGAGTGAGTCTTTTAAAGAGTGCTCACCAATGGAGGGGGTGGACAGTCTGGTACAGAATAACATTGGCAATGCTGGAGCGAGGGCGATGGCTGAAGCACTCAAAGTGAACACGACAATTACTACGCTCTTGTAAAACATCTCACTTTGAATGATGAGTGGGTAATCCATCAAATGGCATTCGGAGAGCTCACTGATCGAGGCGGATGTGCAGTATGGGTGGGAATCGGATTGGCCAAGCAGGAGCGCAGGCGATTGCGGAAGCACTCCAAGTGAACACGACCCTGACTGCACTCGGGTAAGCAAAGTCACTTTGATTGATGCATGCGAGGGCTAGTTTTTTACAGATGGCATTCAGCGTGCTTACTGATGGGGATTGTCAGGTTGGGCGCGAATGAGATTGGCGATGCTGGCGCGCAAGCGATTGCTGAGGCACTAACGGAAAACAAAACTCTGAGAGACCTCAAGTATGCATTTTCTGTGTTGAGTGCCAATACTAGTATGTGTTTACGACAAATTTTGTTAGTTTGCGTGATAATCAGATCGGGTATTATGAGGAAGCCGTTTTACGTCGGAGTGCTCATCCATCATGCACAATGTAAGTGATTCATTTTAGTTCTATTTTTCTTGCACCACAGGGTGACTGCAATTCTGTCTTTTATTGTACTATTTCACCACAATTCAGATTCATGCCCGAACAACGACGATGCGACTCCGTTCGATGCCAAGAAGTTCGTGTGGTGTTACTGGGCGATCCTGCTGTCGGGAAGACATCTCTTGTTCATGGCATTGCTCAGCATGAACGCAATTCAGTGGTCAAATTTTTCGCGGGCAGCAAGACGATCAAGACCACCTCAACCGACGGAATCGACATTTCCTCTGTAATTCTTCGCGACCAAAAGGAGCCCATGATTCTCAACATTTGGGACTTTGCTGGTCAAGAGCTGTACCTCGCTTCGCACCAGTTCTTCCTTGGCGAACGTACCATATACTTGGTTCTATTCGACGTTTGCGAAACCATTTCTCGCAATTCGCGTCTGGCTTTCTGGCTACGCAGCTTGCTTTCTCGAGTTCCCAACGCCGATGTCATTCTTGTCGGCACTCACATTGATGACCAATCCTACACTCCGCAGCGACAACAGGAGCAGCAAGGGAATCTAGAAGAACTGCTTTGTTTCTTCAAGAACACGCACACCACTTTCAACATTCGCTCGACTGTTTACATTAACGCGAGGACTGCTGCAGGTGCCCCGACCATGCCGGAGCTCAAAACAGCAGTGACCCAGTCCGGGCGAGCCATGCCATTCTATAATTCGTATGTCGACGGGCGCTATCTGCAGTTTCGAGATCAGCTGCGCGATCTAGCAAAACAGATGGAAGCTGACAAGAAGCCGCCGCTCTTGCGCTGGAGTGACGTTGTCGATCTCGGCGAGAAGCATTGCCGGCTTTCTCGGATCGGAGTTGACGAGTTCATGCAACGCCTGCGTTATCAAGGGTGGGTGGTTTTTCATCGGACGGAGCAGGTTGATCCTGCCTCTGTTTCCAAAACTCTAGTGCAGATGCCCGCCAATGATCAAGATCTCGTCATTATAAATCCACAGTGGTTTACCACGACCGTGTTGACTGGCGTGATCACTCAGAGGCACAAATGGGTCAAGAAGGGCATTCTGGCTCGCGCTGATCTGCTTGCACACGTTTGGAGGAACTTGGATCCGGCTGTGTGTGATCAGCTCCTCGTTCTACTTCAACGATACGAACTCCTGTATCCGCTCGCTGACGCTGGAACAACCGAAGCCCGCTACCTTGTGCCTTCTTTTCTGCCTGGTGGACAGCCCGAGAGCAGTGCATGGTCCGCCAATCCTCACAAGGACGAGCCACATGAGGCTACACTCGTGATGCGGACAGCCTTCATGCCCACTGGTTTCTTCTCGCGAGTTATTGCCCGGCTGCACCACCTCGAGTTCAACATGACCCCCTGGCGAGATTGTGTGCTCGTCAGCAGAAACCAGCATCGAGCTCTCATTCAGGTCCATCATCGCACCCAAGAGGATGTGGTTGATCTGGTTATTGTTGTGCGCGGCGCTTCTCCAGGGAATCTCCTCGATGTGCTTGCTGGCGTTGTTGAAGATTTGACCGTGTACTGGTACACTGGTATTACTTGGCAAACCTACCTGCGCTGCACGGAATGTGCTCGCG
The DNA here is from genome assembly GCF_000151315.2 of Capsaspora owczarzaki ATCC 30864. Taxonomy (NCBI): domain Eukaryota; class Filasterea; order Ministeriida; family Capsasporidae; genus Capsaspora; species Capsaspora owczarzaki. The sequence goes on along the minus strand of NW_011887295.1, from coordinate 1,434,112 downwards.
ATGTCCAAGACGCCTGCCTGTTTGAACTTGAGCCTGCAGTGCTTGCAGCCATCCTTCCAAACAAGGAACTGAGTTGTGATCATTCGCAACGGACGCTGGTTCGCGATGAATGGCTCTCCTTCATCA
>NW_011887295.1:1419386-1433886 GCF_000151315.2 Capsaspora owczarzaki ATCC 30864 | reverse complement strand
CAGCCAGTATTACAACGCAGTTTATCACGCATCGAGGAGCCATCTGAGCTGCAGCGACAGGTTCTGAACATATTCAAGGCCTCTCGATGTCCCGCAGATGCGCCGATCGCACAGCCTGATTCCTCATCGTCCTCAGCCATCCAAGTTCCAGCAATCGCGACCACTATTCCTCGAGTTGGCATGCAAGAGGTTTCACAAGCCACTGGCAACTTCGCGCCTTCCCGGCGCATTGGGGGCGGCGGTTTTGGTAGTGTGTACTCTGGCATCTGGGGTGGTACACAAGTTGCTGTCAAACGTTTGGCGGCCGATTCTATGCAAGGCATCGCTCAATTTCAGGCCGAGCTCGAATCCCTCTCGCGCTTTCGCCACCCGAATATTGTCACTATCATGTGCTATGCTCACGAAGGCGACGAATGCTGCTTGGTGTACGAACTGATGGCAAACGGTTCGGTGCGCGATCGTCTGGACTGCAAAAATGGCACGCCAGCTCTGAGTTGGCCACAACGCCAGAGAATCGCAACCGAGATTGCGAGTGCCATGCATTTTGTGCAGACTGCCATTTCGCGTCAGCCGCTGTTCCACTTGGATCTCAAGACGGACAATGTATTGCTAGATGCCCATTTCACTGCAAAGGTCGCCGACTTTGGTCTGACACGCTCTGCACCAGCTCAGACGGCGGCGCAGAGCTACATCCAGACACAGACCATTCAAGGAACTCGCCAGTACATTTGCCCTCAGTATCGCGATGAAGGCAAAGTCTCCATCAAAACGGACGTGTACTCGTACGGCATGATCTTGCTGGAGCTGCTGACCGCGAAGCAGCCTGGTATTGAGCTTGCTGGTGCAGTGAAACGCGCTATTAAAAAGCAGGGTCAGCTCGATTCCGAGTTGGATGCGTCAATCGTGTGGGGTGCTCCGGACAAACTCGCTGCCACCGCAGTGGCGGAAGTTGCTGTTCCTTGCCTCGAGTCCGACCGAGTCGACCGACCAACCTTTGGCCAAATCACTTGTCGACTGAGGGGTGAACCTGAGGAAGTAGAGGAGCATGAAGTGAGACCGGACAGCGATCGCGAATGCTTGGTGTGTTTCAGCGCTCCGACAAACGCCAAGCTGATTCCTTGCTGTCACGCTTGTGTATGTGTTGGGTGTGCTGATTGGATGATTGAGCGTCAGGACAAGTGCATGATTTGCCGAGTCATCCCGACCTCGTATGAAGAGGGCGCTTTCAACCAGACGTTTGTTCCGTGAGCGTGTTTGTTTGATGTTTTGTTTGAATGTTGCATATGACTTTGTTCGACCTGATATTTCGGTTGTCTTCTTTCTCATACAGTATCATACAGCATTGTTGTCATTCGTTGTTTTTGTCGCTTTTCTGTTTAGATTTTGGTACGATTTTTGTCTTTCTTTCCAAACTGCCTCTTGTCGCCACCTCCGCTGAGCCCCCTTCTCCCTCTTGCTTTCTTCGTCTGGGACGATTCCTTGCTTTCATCGCCTGCGAAAACGGCTCCGTGTCGGAGTGTGTGTGTGTGTGTCTGGTGCGAGTTGCAATCTGAGTTGAAGCAACTTTTTTTTTTTTGTTTTTCGAGAGCGAGGTTTGGGTCATTGAATCGAGACCTCCGTCGCTCTGCTAGTTTGTGATTCTAAGCTACTAGCGACTGCATGGAAGACGCTTGTCATGTCGACTGCACACCGTTCTGCCTGCGCCAGACACTCGCGGCTGCACACGATCCTCAAAGCGATCCTCAAAGCGAAAGGTCAAACCATTTTAAAAAAACAACGTCAAAACAAGTGAAAAACAATTGAAAAGCTACAAAGCAAGCCAAACCAAGCAGACGAGCGATTCGTGCATCGCAACTGTGCGTCGGTGCGCCCACGCCATCCCCAGAGCGCTAGTCATGTCTCTTGCTGCGTCAGAGCACACAGAGTGCGCAGAGTGCGCGGGAGTCGGGGGCGCGATTGTCCGTCAAGTTGCCCTAAAATGGCGCCTCTTTTTTTTTTTTTTTTTTTTGTTTCCGTGTTGTTGCTTGGGGACGGCCAGTTCCTCCGTCGCAGCGCTGCCAGGCCCCGCTGGGTGCTTTCAGTCCCCAGCGTGCATCCCAACAGACGAGTGTCGGGCGGTCTCGCACGAGCGCAGTCAGCAGCACGAAGGGCAAGACGATTCTAAAAGTAGACTCACAAAAAAAAGAAAAAAAAAGAAAAAAAAAGAAAGAAAAAGAAAAAGCCAATCGAAAAGGTCTGCAGAAAAAGGGGCAAGCGGACGACAGTCAAGGCGAGCCAGACGCGACTGATCACGAAAACACACTGTGATTCAGACATTGACCATCAATCCAACAACCAGCCAAAACAACAAAACATCCAGAAAGCAAAACTGAAAAAAAAGCATCAGAATGTGTGCATAAAACAAGAAAAGCAAACCAGTAACAACAACAAACAAAACAACAAAAGGGTGATTAAGAAAGATCTTTGTCGCTGGGTTATGCGAGAATCAACGATCAATCCAATACGACAGCCCGCTCAGTGCTGATGCCTGGAGACAATGATCCGCTCAGTGCAGCTGCAAGCGGGCAAAAGTTGACCATCGCATGATCGCGACAAGTTCCATTTTGAATATTTTTTATTTATTATTTATTTATTGGTCGTTCACTGATCCGATCTGGATTGTTGGTCATACGCTCGTCTCCAACGTTGTCGTCACAATGTCCATCTCACCAGCTGCCAGCGTTGTCAACGTGGTTGGGTTTTCGACGATTCTGTCGCTTACCCTTATTTTTGCTCACTTCACACCTCGTTGCTGTCTGCCTGTCTGTCTGTCTGTCTGTCTCCTTCCCTTCAACCAGCAACTCGACGCGTCCAAAATCCACCTGCCTTTGATCAGCTGGTGCGTCTCCGCTTCTCCGTCTTTTGTTTCGCTCGGACGCTTGTTAAGGATCAGTCCCTCTGTATTGTCACGACTTTTCGTTCTCTGCAACACTCTCGTCGTCAAGTCAGCATTTTGCCCCGACACACTACACAGTTGCTCCCATGCACGGCATTGGCGCGTCACTTCGTGATTTCGGGCTAACGTTGCGCACAAACTTGCGTCGCCGACCAGCGTCTGACGGCGGCGATGGGAGCTTTTTTGTCGACCCGAATGCCAGCGGCTCGTCGGCGGCCGGATCGCCGTCGAATGGGGGCGACGCATCTGCAGGGTCGGCTTTGATGAACGGTGCCGATTACAAGGCGGACGCTGAGCTGGACTCGCGCACGCTCGATCGCCTCTCGTCCCGCGTTCAGAAAATTCTCAAGCTGATCAAGAGCAAGAAGCTCACACTGCGCAACTCGCCGCCATTTTTGCAAGAGCTGCTTGCCGAAATCTACCAACACCTCAAGCTCATCCTGTCGAAAGCAGAGCTCGAGACGCTGCGACAAATTCCGTACTTGACCATCACGCTGCAAAACATCTTCCTCAAGCTATACAACATTTCATCCCTGATCAAAAAGGGCAAGCATGAGGACTTGCAGCAGGAAGAATCGCACATTCGGCGCCAACTGACCAAGTTCACCCTGATTCTCTCGCACATTGTGACGGATTTCAAGGCCGTCTTCCCAAACGGCAAGTTCTGCGACAAGGACCTCAAGATTGCCAAAAAGGAGGCTGCCGACTTTTGGAAGGCCAACTTTGATTTGCGGTGCATCGTCCCGTGGCACGAGTTTTTGGCTGCCTTCAAGACCGTTCATCCAATTTCCACACCACAAGAGGCGAGCGCACTTCGGACGACCATGAATTTGACCGACTACAACCACATTTCTTGGTTTGAGTTTGATGTCTTTACACGGCTCTTCCAGCCCTGGTCGCATCTCGTGAACAACTGGAACGTGCTTGCCATCACCCATCCCGCGTATCAAGCATACATGACCTACGACGAAGTCAATACGGTTTTGAAGCCATTTGTCAACAAGCCTGGAAGGTAAGCGAGCTGCCACGAGAGCATGATGGTGGATGAGGTTTTTTTCTGTTTGTGGGGTCGACTGGTGAATGTTGGATTCAGCGTTTTTGATTTCTGACTTTTTTTTTTTTTTTGTTGAAAAATCGATTTCTTTGTGTGCCTCAGCTACGTTTTCCGATTGAGTTGCACACGTCTTGGCCAGTGGGCAATTGGCTACGTCAACGCCGAAAAGAAGGTTGTCCAAACCATTCCAAACACCAAGTCCTTGTATCAGGCGCTGATTGACGGCAGCGTTGATGGAACGTAAGTGAAAGAGGCGCTTTTTCACAATTTTCTTCCTTTTTGATTTTCTTTTTTTTTTCTTGGTCCTCACCTCACTTTTTTCTCTCCCTCCTTTTCTTTGCTTCAGCTTCAAATACCCCATGGGCCAAGATGACAACCCTGATATTCAACGCCATGTTACAGTCACCCCGGCAACGCACATCAAAGTATCCGAGGAGCAATTTGAGATTTATTCAGACATTGAGTCAACATTCGAACTTTGCAAGATCTGCTCCGTCAACGACAAGAACGTGCGCATCAATCCTTGCGGCCATTTGCTGTGCTTGGCTTGCGTGACACACTGGCGGTCGACTGGCTCGCAAGTGTGCCCTTTCTGTCGCGATCAAATCAAGGACGTCGAAAATGTCATTATCGAGCCGTTCAAGAAGCGGTCTGCTTCGCAGAATGGCGAGGAGGAGGACGATGACAGTGACTCGTTGCCAGACATTGATCTCTGCATGCTTGTTGCGTCCAAGATCTCACGGAAGGAATCTCATGACGAGGATGATCATGCCAGCAACGGCAGTAGCAGCAGCAGCTCTGCCGCCGCTTCCAGCAGTAGCAGCAGCATCAACAGAGGACCAGTGCCACAGCCTCCTGGCCTCAACGCGCAAAGCTCTGCAGCCGCTGCGACGGCTCCATCCATGTACGCGACACCCATTCGCAAGTCCGCGGGTCTCACCACCGCCGCAGCAGCTGCTAGTGGGCCACCGCCGTTGCCCCCAGCAAACTCGCGAGCGAGCCCGCATCCGTTTGACGACCGCCCTTCCAACGGCCCCATGCTGGTGCCCAGCAGTCCCTTCGCCCAAAGCTCCCCTTCCGCTGGCGGTGCGCCTGGCCCTGCTCTGCCGCCACGCCGCCCTGGCACCGGTTCTTCAGCGGAGCCTCCGGCTGCCCTCCAGTCATCCCGAGGTCTGCCGCCTTCTCCAGGGCTTGCGCGCGCTTCACCTCCGTTGATTGCGCCCATCGCCAGCCGCGATGGCGCACCCTCGCTTCCTCCACGCAACGCGAACGCCTCGGCTCCTCCGGAACCCGACATGTCGCTTCATCCTAGTCTTCAACAACAATACTCGAGCAATTCCAGCAGAGACGAAGTTCCACCCGTCCCGCCGTCGCGGTACTCGTCGGGCTCGGTGCGAAGCTCCGCGCCCCGGTCCGTCCCCGGTGCGCGTGGTGCGTTTGATGAGCTGCCACCGCTTCCGACGGCCTCTGCAAATCGTGCACTACCGCCACCTCCTCCAGCAGCAGCTGGTGGTCGCGGCATGGCACCAAATCCTCCGACGACCATTTGCCCCATGTGTGCCACCGACCTGACCGGCTTTGACAACGATCGCGTGAACAGCCACATTGATCGATGCCTCCGCATCTAGTGAGAAGGGCGCGTCCTTTTTCGATATTTGCAGTCCCAAGGCAAACTGCAGCCGTCGACCCGAACTGAACCATGTGCTTTTGTGCATCGCTTTTCTTGTTGTGCAGGAGATGTTGCTTTCCTTTCGTGCTCTGCTTTGTTGGCACTTTTTTGTTGTTTTTCAGCGTTGAGTTGTGTTGTCGTGTATTTGTTGTTTCATGTGCGTAAGAGTTTTTCGTTTCGTATTCCTCTGAGCATTTTCGCATCGCTCCTTTTTCATCCAAACCTTCTTGGCAGTCTAACTTTACTGTTGCATGTAAGAATCTCAAATGCCGCGCTTTTCCATGATCCAAGATTCAGCGCTGTGATGGTGCCTGGTGCTTTGCGTATTCACGTGGCGCTATCTGGGATGTTTGATGTGTGTCTCCCCTTCCTAGGTCGAGCAAGCGCAGCAGCACGGCGTCGACGTCGGCGTCGTCGGCTTCAGGTGCTTCGCGCAGGAGAGCGCGCGTCGCCAGCGATTCCGAGCAGGACGAGAGCCCGATGGACAGCGGCTTGACGGAATCGCATGCATCTGGCGCAAGGCATGCTACTCGAGGCGGCCGCGAGCAGACCGACGGTGGCAGTCGCGCGGCGGCGAGCTCGGCGGCGTTCAGCGGCGGGAGCGCCCATTTGGCGGGAAAAGTGAAACATGCAAGCAAGCACGACGACGGCGACGATGATCAAGCGCCGTTCAACGCCGGCCAACGCGCCGTGCAGCAAGCACGATCGCAAGAGTCACAGCAAGCAAACGCAGCCCGGCATCGGGACAAGCGCGCTCGGCAGGACGACTCGTCGGACGGCGAGCATCCTGCCAATCTCAACAATCATGGCTCCACTGCTGCTGCTGCTGCTGCTGCTGCGACTACGTCGTCGTCAACTGGTGGCATCAAGACCTCGTCGAGCCAGTCAGAGAAATCCAGCGGCTATGGCGGATCGCGGAGTGCTGGACGAGCCGCGGAGCATGCCTCGGCGAACGGCCAAGCCGAAGGCGACGATGATGACGACGATGATGAAGCCAACATCATGTCCATCTTGATTAGTTGAGTCATGCAAAGCCTTTTTGTTGCACAGGAGGAGGAAGGGATGCAGTGGCGCGAGTCTGGTCCAGCCCATTCGATTATTGTTCTTTGTTTCGTTTTTGTTTCGTTCCGGATTGTTTTGCTGATGCTTGCTTTGCCCGACTTTGACATTGCAACAGCAACCGATAACCATATCGGCTATTTGGAAAACGATCCGATTCGTGGGAACGACTCGTTCATGACGTTCGAGGAGATTTTGCTCCTTGCTCAAGAAGAAAATGTAAACGAGATGATGCAGCTCTTCTTCTCCAAAGGCACTATCTTACTTGACTCCATTGACATCGTTTCTTCTGATTCCGGTAGGTGGACTTTATCCTTTTGGGCGGAGATCTATTCCACGAAAATAAGCCATCCCGCAACACGCTGCACAACACAATCAAGCTTCTCCGCAATTATTGCATGGGAGATCGTCCATGTAGTGTCCAAGTGCTGAGCGACCCCAAGCAAAACTTTCCATCCAACATGTAACCGACATCATTTCGACACGAGTGTTGCTTGGCGCGATGCGAATGCGATGATTTTACAATCCTTGTTTTTTGTTATTTGGTGCTCTCGCAGGGGAGGCACTGTCAACTACCTCGACCCCAATTTCAACATTGGGATGCCAATCTTTACCATTCATGGCAATCACGACGATCCTGCCAGCGTAATGCGCCGTTTCGACGAGCTGTTCTTAATTTTGCAAATTCGTGCTGGACCTCACACGATAAACCGCATCCTTGTTTTGGGTCTGGTGTTGCTTGTCGGCAGGATGGCTTGTCCGCAATGGACCTTCTGAGCGGGATCAACTTGGTCAACTACTTTGGACGTGTCAAGGAGATTGACAATATTACCGTTTCGCCCGTCTTGCTCCAAAAGGGACAAACCAAGCTGGCGTTGTTTGGCCTGGGTGCAGTGCGAGACGAGCGGCTCCATCGCACCTTCAACAACAAGCAAGTCCAAATGCTTCGGCCCGAAGAAGATCAGGACGAGTGGTTTAACATGTTTGTACTCCATCAAAACCGGTGAGGAAAAAAAAAACATTCTTCTTGCTTTGGTCGAAACGTGGGAATTGTCAGCAAGCGTCTCATGTGCTCTCTGAAATGGGGGATTGGCTCTGATTCTTTGTCTCCAGTTGCAAGCATGGCCCGACAAACTACATCCCAGAAGTCTTCCTCGACGACTTTCTAGATCTTGTACTTTGGGGACATGAGCACGAGTGCCGCATCCAACCCGAGCAAAGCACGAACGGGTTTGAGGTCATTCAGCCAGGATCAAGCATTGCGACATCGCTTGCGGAAGGCGAGTCTGTGCGCAAGTAAGTGCCCGAGGTTTTTTGATGAATTGAAGTTAGAGATTTCTCATGTGCATGTCCCTCTGCCAGACACGTCGGAATTCTCCGCATCAAGAAGCGCTCGTACGCTCTCAAAACCATACCGTTGCGGACTGTTCGACCGTTTTACATGCAAGACATTGTGCTCTCGGAGGAAGGTCTGTTGCCGTCCAGGCCTGACGACGTCGTCCAGGTTCTTGCTGACCGGGTGAACGAGCTCATTGCCAAATGCGACGAAGAGCACGGAAACGATGAGATTGTCATGAAGCCACTGATTCGGCTGCGTGTCGAGTACTCTGGGGGATTTCAGATGACCAACATTCAGCGGTTTGGCCAGCAGTTTGTCGAGCGTGTGGCCAACCCCAAAGACCTGCTGCAGTTCTATCGCCGGCGCGCCTCGCACGTCCCAGGCCGTGAGTTTCGAGTCGTCAGTTGTTTGTAGTGGAGATTTTGTGGTTGACGTTCGCTTGTGTTTGGTCGGGTTTTTTTTTTTTTTTTTTTTTTTTTTTTTTTTTTTTTTTTTTTTTTTGCTTTTGAACAACTTTCAGAACGCGGTGGCATTCCCGAGCCCGACTCGCATGCCGATGAGCACGATAGTGCCGCGCGTCAGCGGTCAGAGCTCGATGCTTCGCGCATGCAAGATCTTGTCAATGACATTCTGGCGCGCTCCAAACAGCCGCTCGAGTTGCTCAGTGAGCAAGATCTGGGTACCGCGGTTCACGCCTTTGTTGAAAAGGACGAAAAGGAGGCCATTCGCGAGTACGTGCGCAGTGCTTGCACATGGGCCTGGGGGTTTGGGGTTTGAGGACGCGGCGTTGCTCATCTGGTGGTGGTGGTTGAAACACAAAATGCTTTGACAGCTTTGTCAAGTACGCGTTGGAAATGACACAAGCCAACTTGATCAAGGCACCCAAGGATTCCATCCAAGGCGAGGAAGATATCATGGCTTCTGTCCGAACGAATCGCAAAGAGCACTACAAAGCAAGGATTGTTGTACTATTGTATTGTTGCGTTTTTGACCGTGAGCAGAGTTTTGGCTGACTTTACTTGCTGCAATTGCACTAGAGCGCACCGCGTCCTACCACGGAAGCCAGCGATGCCGAAGATTCGTCTGATATGGACAGTTCGACATCCATCGCAAGCAGTAGTAAGCGTGGCGGGCGAGCAGCTGGTGGAGCTGGTCGAGGGGCCGCTGCTCGCGGGCGAGGCACGACAGCAGCAACCCGGGGCACTCGGGGTCGTGGCGCCTCAACGTCGCGTCGCAGCCGGGCATCGGCCTTTTCTGAAGATGACGAAGACGAGGACGAGAAAGACGAACCCGAAGACGAACTCGAAGACGACGACGGCGACAGCGACTCTGCAGCCAGCACCTCCTCGCGTTCTCGTCGACAAACATCATCCTCAACGCGCAGTCGCAAGTCTGCCACGGCCATGAAGCACGATGACGACGACGACGACGACGACGAAGACGAGGAACATTCTCGGCGGCCGAATTCTAGTGCGACGGCGCGTTCCCGAGGTGCCGTAGTCACGCCTGTGGCTCGTCGTGGCGGTCGTGGTGGTGCCAGTCAAACGTCGCTGGCAACGACCCGTGCAGCTGCCGCGGGGGTCGTTGTGGTACGTAAACGACGGGCTGAATGCAAGTTGAGATGCCAATGAGTTGTTTGACATTGTCTGTTTTCCTGTTTTTTTTTGTTTGGGCTTCTACACAGCTGTCGGATGACGAAGATGACGAAGATCAGAAGCCAGTTGGAGCAAGGTAAGCTGTTTGGGGGGGGGGCGAGCTCACGAGAACCAAGACAACAACGAAGACGAGAAATGCTCACGCGGTTGGAATGATTTTACACGCAGCCGACCTGTGATTTCGAAGCAGCCAAGGGCATCACACGCGAGAGGTTCCGGGCGAGGCAGATGACATGCGAAAAGTACCATGATTTCGTTGCGAATGGAATTGCGTTCAGCCCTTTGCCTTTGTCCTTTGTACTTTTACCAATTCAGAGTTAATTTCTATCGCTTTCCACAAGACGTTTGGCAGTGTTTCTTGACGACCGAGGCACTTTTCTGCAGAGCGCAGAAGACAGATCAATCTCGTGCATGATTTGTGAATCCGATTCGACAATTCTTGATTTCTTCACCTTGACGCTTGCAGATCCATTCCCTTCATTTCTGTGTCTTTTGATTCTTTTTCAATCTATCTACGGAGATGCTTCACTTCCGATTTTTGTTGTTTCGTTCTACTTCTCCACTTCTCAGTTTCTCTGATGACTCACTGCGACCAATCTGCCGCCACCCCGCGCACCAACCTGAGCGCCCTTCTCGGCCTCGACGCTGCCACGACGTCTGCACCGTCGTCATTCTTTGCGACCGCCTCAGCCTCGTCCGGAGTTGACGCTGCGAGTCGCCGTTTGAACGCGCTGTTTCCGATGACTTCGCTGCTCTCCAGCGCGCCGTGCGCATCGTCCTCGTCCTCGTCGTCATCCAAGCCACCTCAGCAGGTGCTGCGTTCGGCATCCGCCAACACCTCATCAGCGCCTGCTGCGTCGTCCACCAGCCACAGCAACAGCAGCAACATCAGCAGCAGCAGCAACGGTAGCAGCAAGAGTCAGCGATCGCCGACGGCTCAGAAATCAAACTCCCGTCGGCGCGGGTCGCTAAAGCACACTCAATGTAAGCGCAAAAGAAGAAAACTCGTTCGTGCACTTCATCCCACCAACCCAGTAATGCTTTCTGCAATCATTGGATTTCTGATCTCTGATCTTCACAAGCTCAATGAGAGGAAACGCATATTGCATGCAGATTCAACCCCTTATTGATCGATCATCGCTCCCCATACAAAAATGCTCACTCTTTGATTTTTTATTATTATTTTGTCCTATTCAATAGCACTCCCACACAAAATGCCGTACAAGATCTGCATCATTGGCTCTGGCAACTGGTAATCACTTTCGCTTCCATGCTGAATGGACGCAACCCTCCTTGTCCCCCACCTTGCTTTCGTTCGTTCGTTCTCGATATCCCCATGGATGAGCCTCTGTGATGATGACGAACACTGTTGTCGCTGCGCATGTGGTTTGGTTGCTCTTTTGGTTCCAACGTGGCGGAACAAAGCGAGTTCCATCGAAAGCGAATCGACACGCTTACCACACTGCGACTCCTTCTCTCTCTCTCCCTCTCTGACCCGCTCTCTTTCTCATTGCACCTCGGGGGGCTTTACGTCCACTGTCTGTTCGCCATGATGTTGACAAGTGGTCGGTTTGGTTTGGTTTTTTGAATGTTCGCTGCTTCACTGTGCCGCTCAATCACAGTTTGCAGCAATCGCCTTCACTCTCTCCTCTCTTCGCTCTCTCTCTCTCTCTCTCTCTCTCTCTCTCTCTCTCTCTCTCTCTCTCTCTCTCTCTCTCTCTCTCTCTCTTCCTCCATTCTTGCTCTACTGCTGCTCTGCTTCCACTTCAATGCGAATGAGCGCTTCTTTCGTCGTTTCTTTGGATTTATCATTATTTTATCATTTTATTATTATCGGTTTGCTGCGTTTCCATTGGTTGTCTGAGCGTGTGTGCGCGTGTGTGGTAAAAAAACCGCCGGCTGTTCACTCTTGGGAGAGAGAGAGAGAAGAGAGAAGCGAGCACTCTCACTGCGTCATCAACGAGCCTCATTCACACTTGGGGGCGGGGTAGGTTTTGGTGGTGGAGTGGGGAGAAGAGAGAGATCGAGAGGAGTGATGGAAAAAAGCAAAGAAGAACCAAGCGAAACGATTCGGTGGAGGATTTGGCTCAGCCCAGCGTCAGCGTCGGATGGATGGATGGATGGATGGATGGATGGATGTACGATAGAGGCATGTCAGGTGCACGCTTTGGGAGAGAGAGAGAGAGGGGAAGGGGGAAAGTGGGATGGGAGTCAGGACGCAAAACTGCGTGGTTTGTTCGGTCATCGAACTGAAATTTAGCAGCAACGGAGAATGCGACTGTGGGCTCTGATTGGAGCGCATCACGCACCCCTCACCCCCCTCTCCACTCTAACTGCAATAATAATAACAACAATCATTATTACACAATGGAACAACGACCAAAAAAAAAAAAAAAGTAGTTCAACTGTGATCACAAACCTCAACTCACTCTTCACTTCGTCCTCCACCTTGAACCTGTCATCAGGGGCTCGGCCATCGCAAAGATCATTGGCAACAACGTCCAGGCACACTCGGGCGTTTTCGACCAGCACGTCACAATGTACGTCTACGAAGAGGTCGTCAACGGCCGCAAGCTCACTGAAATTATCAACACGGAGCACGAGAACGTCAAGTACCTCCCCGGCATCAAGCTGCCCAGCAATGTTGTACGTTGTCTGCGATATCAAGTTTGGTTGTTTGTTTGTTGGCTTGTTGGTTGTTGTTGTTGGTTTGTTTTGACTTGAACATCATTGACGTTTGATGCTCCGTCACAGGTTGCAGTGCCCGACGTCGTCGAAGCTGCCAAGGATGCCAACATTCTCGTCTTTGTTGTGCCCCATCAGGTACAAGGACTGCTGCACTTTGTTGAATCTGTTTGTCAGATTTTTGGTTGTGTTGCTCGTACGCCCCTGTTCTCACCGTCTCTCACCCTTCCTTCTTTCCTCCCTCAACCCCCCCCCACACACACACCCCGACCTTGACAGTTCGTCATTAACATTTGCAAGTCCCTCCACGGCAAGATTGCCCACGACGCCAAGGCCATCTCCCTCATCAAGGGCATTGACACGACGAACGGCATCCAGCTCATCTCGGACGTCATTCGCGACGAGCTCAACATTGAGGTCGGCGTGCTGATGGGCGCCAACATTGCTGGCGAGGTTGCGGCCGAAAACTTTTGCGAAACCACGGTCGGTTGCGCGAATGTGCGAATGGGCGGCATCTACAAGCAGCTCTTCAACACGTCGTACTTCCGCGTGAACGTTGTCACAGACACCATTGCAGTAGAGCTGTGCGGTGCACTCAAGAACATTGTTGGTGTTGCTGCTGGCCTCGCCGACGGCCTCAAGCTGGGCGACAACTCGAAGGCTGCCATTATTCGCATTGGTCTCTGCGAGATGATGAAGTTTGCGCGCCTCTTCTACAACTGCAACGACTTTATGGTGTACTTTGAGAGCTGCGGTGTGGCGGATCTCATCACCACCTGCGCTGGTGGTCGAAACCGAAAAGTCGCCGAGGCCTACGTCCAGACTCGCAAGCCCTTCCAACAACTCGAGGCCGAGTTGCTGAACGGCCAAAAGCTCCAGGGCACTCTGACCGCCAAAGAGGTATACCACGTTCTTTCCGAGAAGAAGCTGACACAGGAGTAAGTTTGCAAGTTGGAATTGTGTTTGTTTTGTGTTGGGTTGATTTTGCTGGATGGTCTTTTTGACGTTATATTTCTGCGATTGCGTTGCAGGTTCCCTCTCTTTACTGCCGTCTACCAGGTCTGCTTTGAAAACCTTGATCCCCAGCTGTTCCTGACCAGCTTGTAAAACTCGATCCCCTGCTGTTCCTGACCAGCTTGTAAAACTTGTTTGTTGGAAATCAATTTCTCGTCAAACTCTATGTATTTCTTTTCGTTATTGTTGGTGTGCCTGTAAGCCCTTTTCCTGGGGTATTTCGTTGTTCCTAACCTGTGTTCCGAGCAAGTGGCAGCTCGTTCTGCTAAGGTGTAGCCTTGTCAATCCCCAAAATGTACTTTTACTTTCATAGAGATAACAAATTTGGCAACAGCTTCTGTGAGCTAGTTTCGTGTTTTCGTGAGGTCAATCCAAGTTCATTTGGGAATTCGATACTCCAGTCCTACATTTTCCCCAAATAGCAGAATCGAACACGATGAGCGGCCAATTCTCCATTGACGACGACGACGAGAACGAGCTGCTCGGGACGCCAGCGCCGGCTTTGGCACCATCGACCACTCTGTCCGCCGCTGCAACGACCGCTGCCAGTGCTCGTGCTGCTTCTAACGCTGCTGCTGCTGCTGCTGCTGCGATCGCCAGTGGAACGGAGATGAGCGCCGAGGAAGAAGAGGCGTTGCTGCTGGGCGAATCCGCGCCTTCGTCCAAGCCATCCACTCCTGCTGCTGCTGCTGCTGCTGCTCCTGCTGCTACGACGACGACCAACGCTGTGGCAGTGCACGACGGAGAGGCAGACGTCGAGGCAGTCGACGAGGAAGCGCCCGCTGAAACGCCAGAGCAGCGCGCAGCCTGGTAAAGCAACAAAGCCAATCCTATTCGACTTCGACTTACTCGAAGAAGCTCAGTGCCTCCACTGTACCGAGTCCGACTATTCGATGAAATACGCATCGAGATGTTCATGATGAAGCCATTCACCGACAAAAAAACAATCACTGCAACGCGAGCCTTACGTTGACGTTTTGGTTTCTGATATTTTGACGTGCGATTTCCTTCCTACTTTGGATTTTTGTTGTACAGGGTCGAAAAGCTGCAAGAGACGCTGTCTGCCAAGCCGTCGCCAGATACAGAGACG
>NW_011887295.1:1415515-1417698 GCF_000151315.2 Capsaspora owczarzaki ATCC 30864 | reverse complement strand
TGTCCGTGAGCCGCCAGCAGAGTCGAAGCCAGACTCGAGCGACAACGCCGAAGAAGCTCCCGAAGAAGAGGAGATTGCCGTCAAGTGCATTGAGCGCTTCTTGATTCCGGAGCGCAAACGTGCACTAAGATTGTGACCAAGCAAATCATGGCTCTTCGAGCCTAGTTTTGGTTGTTTTCGCTCTGCTCTTCATCCTATCTTTGTGTCTTCTCATTATTGTACGACTGCGAGACAAGCTTTTGTTTTTTGGTTTGTGTTTCTGTTTGAGTTTTTGATAATAGCACAAAAATTTACAACAAAAAAATAGATAAAAGCTCAACACTTGTGTGTCTCTTTCGCTGAACAGATTTAAACGCGGCGACTCGCACTCGCCGACTGAGCTGGAGCGCGTGAGCGAGTGCGTGTGAGAGTTGGCGGTACGGGTTCTGTTTGCATGTCGCTGGTACTACTTGGCGCTGGGTCGTTGTCAAGAATTTCCACAACAATTGCTGCTGGCTTGGCATCGGCCTTGCGCCTTGGCACGCGTGACAGGACGGTAGGCTCACTGACGGGTGCTGGGTCGTCGTCAAGAATTTCCACAACGGCAGACGGCTTGGCATCGGCCTTGCGTTTTGGCATGCGTGACAAAACGGTCGATTCACTGACGGACTTTTTGAGCGCTGGTCGGACGATTTCCACCGGGGCTTCGAGCGCAGGTGCAGGCACAGGTGCAAGATCGGTGCTTGGAGCGGAACCTGAGGCCTTTGCGCCCTTCCTCGCTTTGGCAGCAGGGACGGCGACAGAGACGGCAGCAGGAGCGGGGGCAGCCTCGACAGCTGGTTCTGTTGTTGACGCACTGTACTTCATCTTGGCGCGACCGGTCGTGCTTCGAGCAAGCGTTGGTGGGGGTAGGCAAGCGCTGGACCGGTCCAATGACAGCTTGAACATGTCATCCACGAGAGCGTCCCCATCACTCTGCGGCACAAATCCGGGAACGGCACAGGTTGTAATCGTCGGCAGGCCGTAAACGACAGGGGCCGCTCCGTTGAGGTAGCCAAAGCGGCAGGCGCCACGCGCAGTGCGAACAGCGCGAGACAGCTCACTGGACCCGCTTAGAAACTCGGCCAAAAGCGTTTCTGTAAACTTGTCAATCTCACGATCAGACACATCGAATAGATTCGCGACCACAGCGGGGCATCCCGTCAAAAGATGCTCGAGCGCGCGTCCGTGAGGCTCAAACACGCCTGGACACTTGAGCAAGCCGCTGCTGCAGCCAATCAAGAGGGTGGCCGCGTGCGACTCGACTCGACGCAAGCGCTCGGACGGGACAAAGCGTTCAGACCCACCGTGGCCCAGATACAGCACGAGATCATCGCGGGCGAACGCGTCTGTCATGCCCTGCGCAACCGTTTCCACGGGTGTCGTACCAATCAGGCCGGACCACGATGCTACGGCGGTCATTTTCGGAGAGAACGTGTCTTGCGTTCGCTTCAAATCTCCGCTCGGGTTGACAATGTAAAAGCCTCGTGTCGGGTCAATGGGGAAGGACGCTTCTTGCTGCTGCATGGCGACACGATGCAACAAGAATTGCATGCACGGAACGCGAGAGCAATTGGTGGCCTTGAGACACGGCGCAGACTCCCACGGTAGTGCGTGTGACTCGCGTCCAAGGATGAGGATGGTGTGCTGATCGGCGACCTTTCTGTCCAAAAGCTCACCCAGAGGACGGCTCTTGAGCTTTGGACTTTTGGTGCTGCAAAGCATGGCGTCGAGGCCTTGCACAAGGTCTGCGAGGCCAGCGTCGAACTGCTTGCGGACTTCGTGCCATTCACGCAGCTCGCTGTCCGTGTTCATTGGCATGGACATGGAGGCCCTTGTTCCTTTGAGGATTCGATGCAGCTCTTGGGTGTGCTTTTCAAGCGTGTCACCACCGTTGTCACACAAGAACAGCTGGCTTGTTCCGTCTCGCACCAGAACAACGGCAAGACGATCGACAACAGGCAGCACTGCGATTTGGAGCACGGTCCACGTCTTTGGAAGTGCAGTGACGTCCAGCAGTTCATCGTCGCCGGCCATGCTGCTGGTGCTCATCTGGTGTGAAAACCAACGCCTTGCGAGCGAAAGATGCTCTGAATGGCATCATCGACGCGCTGAGCCTGCAAGTGGGCCACGGCCTCAAGCAGGCGAACTTCACGTGCACATCC